>NW_005842611.1:870567-886657 GCF_000455745.1 Alligator sinensis
TTCCTGCTATCTCATTTTCAAGAGCCTCCATGGTCACATCTGCCCAGGGAGCCGCACCGGGCTCTGCATGCGAGTTACACGGTTCCATTATCGCGTCACCCAAGAGGCCGGGACTAAGCAGCCCGTGCAGCTGGCGGAGAGCGTGCAGACAAAGGGGGGAAGGAAAGGAATTGTCAGGGCTCTGCAATGCCAGCCCGTGGCATCGCAGAGAGACATGGTGAGCTTGGATACATCCAGGAGACCAGGGAGCGCACAGCTGAACACCGCCAGCTGGCCTCCCTCAGGGCTCCCTGCTGACATGCACCAAGGTAGGCCTTCCCTATGACAGCCTATTATATCTTTGCCCTGCGCTCTACAGCTGGATTCGCTCCCCAGTCAGCTGGCAGAACAGCGCTCTGCCCATCTCTGTTGCTTTCTGCCCAAGGACGGGTACCCTCCGTCTCCCCTGAGCCCTGCTGCATGGCAGTGGGCTGTGATCTCCGCTCTGCGGGTGGCAGAACTGGGCTCTGGAGGGTCTTGCTCAAGGTGACATGGCTGGTGGGTGCTGGAGCCAGGGTCTTTCAGGCTCGGGCTCCAGCTGTTGAATTATGCATCTGCTCATGGTCTCTTGACCCTGCCAGAAGGCAGGCAGGGCACTGGAGCATCAAGGACACAGGAGAGGTAGAGAGAGGAGACTGGAGGATGAGGTGAGAGCTGATGGAAGAAGACAATGAAGCAGAGATGAAAAGAAGATGCACAGAGCATTGCCCACCCCGACACACTCTGAGACCCTTCCCCAGCTCCAGAGTGGTGCCCATGCAGGATTCAATGAGCGAGCCAGGGGTGGGGAGACCATCTCTCTCTGCCATCTCCCTCTTCCTCCCCCTCTCCCCTTGAGGACATCATCCTTAAAATATATTTCATTTCACAGCTGCATTATGGTACCACAAAATCCTGTGAATCCAATTTAAGAACAGATTACCTCCTCACTTACTTCATTTGAAGCAATTACATGTTAATTTTCATTGAGACCAGCCTAATGCATACCAATCTGATGCTGCAATCTCATTTGAATACTTGAGGGAATGCTCCTTGGGCTCTGGGCTCCAGAGGCTTGTATTTAAAGGGCCACTTCACGTTTCCTTTTCTTCCCCCCTGGTAATTCATGTTCTCTGCCCAGTGAGGATTTTCCATCCTACCCATCAAGTATTTCACCCAGCTGGCGCCACTCGGGAGCTTCCAAATGGAAATGCTGAAAATCTTTCATGGCAAATCTCCCTGAGCCTATTGCATGAGGCCTGGCACCCTTGTTTAGCCAGAATTGGGGAGACAGCATGGCTTAGCATCGGGCACTGGACTGAAAGTGGAAAACCTTGGCTCAATTCATGACCTGGCTTAGAACATAAGAATTGCCATTTACTGGGTTGACCACAGGTCTATCTTGCCGAGTCTCCTGTGCCACTATAAGGGAGGCTTATAGTATTCGGTGATGGGCTGAGGCCCATGACTCCATGGCACATCAAACAGGCCTGTGTCACAAAGTGGCAGTGAGTGGATGGTGAAAGGGAGAGTGAAATGGGTCTGACCAGGGTTTTTTTCCACTGCTCCTCTCTCACTTGCAGCCTCTGGCATTTCAGGTCTAGGAAGTTGTAATTCAGAGGTTGTATCCCTAACTCCCATGAAAGCTGCCCATGGGCAACCTAACCTTTTTATGAACATTGTTAACCCATGGCACTGTGCTTCTGCTTCCTAGCCCACTTCTTGTCTGTTTGGATTGGGAATTTCTCTCACCGTGACTCTGTACGGCCCCTAGCAAATGATGCCTCAACCGTTGTAGCTGAGGGCTCAAGGTGCTCAAGCAAAGCAAACATGAATCAAAGCAAAGTTTCTCAGGAAGTTCCCTGACTGATGGCATTCAACTTTGGGCAAAAAAAAAGAGACTCACATGCTGACTTGTGCGTATGGATGGGCACGGGGGATTATAGTCTCTAAGGAGTTTCATCACAAAGTCTCCACTTTAAGGACTTCAGCGGTCAGAAACTATCCCTACCTCTGGCACTAATTCTGTGTGATGACTGCTAGGCAAGCAGCTCATATCAAACCAGTTGGCAACTCCTAACCCACTTCCCAACAGACAAGTGTTCACATCAAAAAGGAAGGCAGAGGATGTAGTCTCCTCTCAGATGTAGAGGGAACAGGCTGGAGTCGTGCTAATGGGACAACATGGGGGAAGCTCCTGCTGATGATAGTCATGTTACACCCATCATAAGGATTTCTGCTTCTGTACCTTTCCTCTCAGCACCTTTCCCAGGGCTCAGATTCATTACAAGTAGCATCTTGTTTAGATCACAGAAATAATCTCCAGACTCACATATATACCAACAAGAATGGCCCAGCTCACTTCCCTGACTGTCAACTTCTGCCTCCAGTGTTCACTTCAAAGCCTCTCAGCCAGCCAGGCCCACCCAGCTGATCCGGCATCTTGGGCATGGAGCTTCCATAATTACTAATGCCGACAGGGTGCAGAGTCAACACCAGGTTGAGATTTGAAAACGTGCTGTGTCTGTCTCCGTTTATACCTCTCAGTGCTAAGCATTCATGCTTGCAGTTGCACCTTAATTAGGTTTTTCAGATTGTGCAGGGCCCTGGGACACTACATAACACCATGTAAATGCATATTGTAGTGTATGGTAAATTAAGTTGAGACACTGTGGCAAGCAGAGGGCAGGGACAGGACTGATCCCAGCCAGAGCTTTTTGGGATGCCAACTCCCCTCAAAGCTATCAGAACCCAAACCACTTGCTGAGTGGGTAGGAAACCTTTCCACGGGCCGAGGACTGGGCCACCCCCAGGAGCCTCTCCATGCAGTTCAGCAAGAACAGCATGTTCAATAGGAACAGCATGAATGGAGAATCCCACAGTAAATCTATTGCAGCCCCAAGGGGTGGACGGGATCCCCATGACTCCCAGGAGCTTCCTTTATTTTTAGCTAAAGTCATCAGGGATGCCATTTTTGTGCAGAGTTCAGACAGAGCCTAACCCAGCTGAGACCTGGTCCCAAATGGGGGCTCCTAGTTGTTAAAATAGCACTGATAAGAACAGTAATAAAAAATATAGAGCAGCAACTTTCTGCCAAGGCCTATTTCAAAAGGGGATGCTGCACACACTGAAAAGCCCTCCCAAAGGGAGCAGGCTATCTCCGGAGGGAGCAAAAACTTTTGCTAGCTCAGGTGCTAGCTGTTCTAAGGGAGACACGGTTCTTTGGGTGAATCTGATATCTTTTATTAGACCAAATTAAATAGTTGGAAAATAATTTTTAAGCAAGCTTTCGGGTTCAAAAACCCTTTGTCAGGCTAAGGAAGTTTCAGCAGTTGGTGTGTGCTCTTCCTTAGCTGTTCTAAGGGACACTTAGGTTTAGAAAGTGAGTGGCAGAGAGTTAAAGGGGTGGTGTTTTTGTTCTGGGTAGCTCAGTGTCTGGCAACGAGCATCCCCTCGGCATTATAAGGACGTTAAGTGTGGCAGGAGACTTACAAGGTTCAACAGGCGCAGACACACATGCTCTCACACATGCCATTCTCATGTAGAAGCCCATGAATAGTAAGGAGGGGAAGTGAATAATAATGCAAATAAACCCCATCACAAACATTTTCACCAGCCTGTGACAGCACAAAATAAAGCAGAGTTTCCTTTTGCCCCTTGTGAAGGAACGAGGCATAAAGTCCACGAGGACCCCTAGGGATTTTGCTCCTGTCCTGGCTGTCGGCAGCAGGCACTCGCACACCAATGATGGGCACGGCGCTCCGTTCCCCAAGCCGAACACCAGAGAAGCAACTAGCCCCAGAAACACTGGAACACATCAACGGTCTGGATTCATCAGAAAAAACAATCTCTAGGACTCGATGACACTCTCCATGGCAGAGCTTGGCTGTAGAGTCTAACCTTTCTGCAGCTCCGGTGTCTGGTCTGGCCCCTTACAGACATAGGGGCTGGCTGCGAGCTCCCTGCCCTGCTAAGAGGCGAAGGGTTTGGGGATGGGTAGTTTGGGACTCATCTCTATTGAGTGCTGATGCTGCTGAAGGATACTGTGCTTGTGGTTGAGAATTTTAGCTGACTTGGATCACGTACAGGAGCTTTAGGTGAACCTAGGGAGGTGTGCTACCATTTCACACACAGATGAGATTGTCCTTCATTTCAATTAGTAAAAGGCTTCTGCTTTTATTCAATTCCAAGTGCTGCTGCCTCTAGGAAACCTGTCAAAATGCAGCCCAGAAGTCAACCTAAATAATATAACACTGCCTCTACATAAGAATAAATGCATGGCTGCAGCTAGCCACAGGCTACTGAGCAGTACTGATTGCTGGTCATTATGTCCCAAGGTGTCATCAAGGTTAGGTTGCCCCTGGTCAGCCTACCAGGTACCTCTCCTTCCAAAGAGCTACAAGTAGTAGCTGAAGTCCCCACTGTCCCCAACTCGCACACACAAGCACAGTCTTCCCCACCTCACCCTCCCTTCTGCCCAAACTAAAAGCATCGGCTCTTGGAGTCAAGGCATTTAGCAGAGGGAATGAGCTAGTCTCCATGCCTGTTGCAGCCGGGCAGCAGTGCCAAAGGCGCCGGAAAACAGAAGCAAGCCTGTGCCTGTGCCTGGCCAGCGCCAGAGCAGATTTGGACAAAATCAAGCAGACGAGTCCCCAGCCCCATGGGGTATTGTCAGAAATCGCGTGACCAGGGAACAGAAGAGACAATTACTTGGGTAACAAAGCAGTGTGACAAAACTGCGCCAGTCCCCCTGCTTCCTACCCCAAGGACTTCACTTCTGTTGCTCTGCTGCAACATTCAGCCCCTTGGCACTTTATGGTGTGGGGGGAAAGGGTGATTTCCTTGAATTGAACCCCCAGCTAAGGCAAATCCAAGCAGTTCACACGGTGGATAAACTGGCCCCTGAGGGTCAGGGATGTACATGCACACACAGAGTAACCAACCCCTTCCCCTCTGCATCTCCCATACAAACGCCTTCCCCTATGGGCTTCCCCAGTACACATGAAGCCTCTAGGAGGTTTGGTGGGGAGAGCTCTGCCTATCCCAGCTGCCATCACCCATCTTACAGCAACACCAGCCTCCTCTCCACAGGATGCAAAATCCTCTTTCTCAAATGGCTCTGACCATTATAGTGACTTACTGGGAAAGTGTGCAAATGGTGCCTCACCTCCCCTTCCTCCACACCCCAGCAATGCACTTGGTCCCTTACACATCCCATCACTTCTGGCCTTTTGGCTCATATCGGGCTAAGATCAAGTGGGGGCATCTGAATCCCAAGACCTCTGGGCTTGGGCTGGCACATAGGATGCCTGCGAATGGATCTGGGAATATCTGAAGTCCCAGGGTGAGAGCCTGGGATGGAGGCTGCTCGCTGGTTGTAGCGCCACACGTGGTATTTAAAATGATTGAGTTCTGCCTGCTCAATCCATATGGGGTTTTTTGAACAACTGAGTTCTGCTAAATCAATACGATTTGGAACTGATTTGGCTGATTGGACCTGGAACGTGAAATATATTATTTAAAAAAAAATCCCATTCTGCCTCCTAGAGGGGTTATAGTGGGTTTTGCTCCACCACTGGTAGCAAATACCTTCAGCTCCTGAGGGCACCGCAGACACCTTTGCAATAGCGATGCTATCTGAAGGAGGGGCTGCATCAGTGCTAAGGGGCACAGGCCTGGGATATGAGAGGCATAGATAACTGAGGTGAACCAGGGAGGACAGCACAGGGCTGAGTAGGAATTGCCATCACTCAGGGCCATCACTCCTGCCTCTCCCATGTCACTCCCTTAAAGGAGGCACCAAGTTTTGCACGCCCCTGGTTATCCTAAATGGGCAACCCAAGGTGTCTAGAAGCTACTGGAGAGCAAGGTGACCTCTAGCTCTTCACTCGGGATAGGTCATTACAGCATATTAGCTGAGGCAGAGGGGGCAGGGGTGTGAAAAGCACATACTTCAGCTAAACAACAGCCTTTTACTGTTTGGGGGATACATTTTCAAAGTGATAGGAGAGGCTTTGATTCCCTGTTTCCCACTGTATCAACTCAACCCCTGCATGATGCTTTGAAAATGTAGCCTTTATAGTTTACATTTTGATGTCACATCTATAAGAATATATGTTTCCCCCCCCCCCCAACTCCCTCTTCTCTTTATCAGATGTCGCACTTAGAAGTCGATCTTTTATTTATTAATTTATTTATTTTTTAAAGGGAAGGATTTGGCAGATAGCACGTGGGATAAAAATAAATAACGTGCCTTCTTCAAAAGGTGCCTGGATTTAATTTTTTATCAGAGGAACAGAGAGATAAATTTGTTGGTGATCAAATACATCCAAATGCAGTCAAAGAAGAGACCACCAGTGAGAGCAAACTGGCTAAGGAATGACATGAAAGAGGCAGGGGATGCTAGAGAAACGGAGCAGATGATGCACAATGAGGGGAAAGCCAAACTGATGGGTGCTAGGCCATTGGAGAAGCTGAGCATTAGTCCTTGAGGTGTTTGCTCCTAAGCGTTCGGCTGACTACTGAGTTCTCTGCGTGTGCAGGCAGCGGCAAAGCCAGGGCAGGGCTGCTTTGAAAAATAGGACCGTGCAGGCTTTGTGTTTTTCTTCTCCTCCTCGACACCTTTCAGCTCAGCTGTGCTCAGTTTACAAATCTGACGCGGGGGTTTTGCTTTGTGTTTAATCCCCTGACGGCTCTTGCAAACTCAGGCTGGAATCGGGAAAGCAAGCCGAGCCCTTTGTGCCTCCTGCACCATCAAAGACAACGGCATCTGGGACAGAGAAGTTGCTCGGCTTTTGGAGGGCAAGAGGGGTCGGCAGCAGGAGGGTCTGTGCCCTCCTCTCCGATCAGCCTGTTGGCTGTGCGGTTCAAGCAGCGGCAAAAAATAAAAGGCTTTGCCCAAAGGGTTAATGCAAGTCTTGCTACTGAATAAAGGAAGGGGGGGAACAATCAAATGACAGGGATTGCAGCTCAGTTTCATCTCAGGGTCCCAAAGCGCATCACGAAAGCAGGTCAAGTGTCTTGCTCTCCATTTTGTAGCTGAGGGAAGGGAGGCAGGGAGCAGCACGCTGCCCACCCAAGGTCACAGGGGGGAGTGAGGGGAGGGAGCTCATGGGGTGGAGGCTCCACGCTGTGCGAGCTGCTCCCGGGACATAAAGCGTTCAGTGAGGGGGAAGGACACTGGAACGTGCCCCACGGCGAGTGTGTGCCAGACGCGGGAAGAAGACGGACGGAGGCGTCCAGGCTCCGCAGCTCACGCTCTGCCACTCCACCCCAGCCAAAGTGAACGATGGTGACAGCGCAGGAGGGCTCCACGTGTCAAGAAGAGATGAGCCCTGAGGATCCAGAGGTGGAACCAGCATATTAATTCCCCTTTCTGTTTCCCTAGGGCTCTCCTCCAGAAAGCCGCTAAGAGAACAGATCCTGTTGTTCCTCGAACTGTGACCCAACCGGCTTACCCACGGAATCGCTTAACTAGGAAAACAGCGCTGCCGTTTGTTTTCATGCAGAGTCAGTGGCGAGCAAAACCCAAGGGTTGCATTAGATTAGCGGCCTGCTCCTCCGACGGCACGGCAACTTTGATCATTTAATATGTATGTGCTGTGTCAGAGCGAGCAGGTCTCCAGACCCCAGTAAATGTTTTATTAGGGCAGCTCAGACAGTCGTGTCCAAGTCTTGCCCTGCTGGACTCTGGGGATCTTGTGATTGGAAAGACACTGCTTGTGCTTGCCTTCCTCCCGTTCTCTCTCTCCTGGAATGGCAGCCGTGCCTTGGCTTTGCCTTTGCATTGTTCCTATGATGCACCCAGAGGAGGCAGACACTTGGCTGCCTGATTATTATGTGCCTGCTTATAGCATTCACTCTAATACCTGGCCTCACTGAGTTGCTGCCCTATTCCGGCTCTTCTCTGATGATGTGGGGGGTTGAGGGGAGGTACCTAAAGCATGTTTAGAGGGACAGGTATTGCCTAGGCATAGCACTGGCAGCAGAAGTACCAGCTTCTCACCCGCAAGCCTTAAACCTAACCTGGAGAATGCACTTGCGCAGGGAAAAGGAAGTTTAACCTGCAGTGCTCATTGCTCATTCAGTCCTTGATTGCTCTGGAAGAGCTGCCAACAAGGGGGGCAATTAGGAACCATCATGGCACTGGAGTGTGGGATGTGGGCATGTGTCTCTTGGATATTTAAAGGGCCTATCACCGACATGTCACACACAACTCTAAATATAACAAATGCCTCTAAGGACTAGCTAAATTGTGAGCAGTACAAAATGGGAAAGGAAAATAAAGTATGGAGTTTGAGTTAGGCATGGTTAAAGGAAAGAGACGGGGATGGGGAGGTGGGGAGAGAAGGAATAGAAGGTGAGATATTGGGTCAGAGTCAGCCCTAGTTAACATAGGTGAAACTTTATTGATGTACTCGCCTTATATCAGTTGTACGGATGATGAAATAAGTAGAGCCGCCCTCACTTACAGTACATAGGAATATGGACTGTACTCCCTCTATTTAAAGTGTATTTATAGTCATAAGATCATAAAAACATAGGAAGTTAGGATTGGAAGAGACCTCAGGAGGTCACATCTAGTCCAACCCCCTGCTCAAAGCAGGACCATTCTCAACTAGATCATCCCAGCCAGGGATGTGTTTTAAAAGCCTCCAAGGATGGAGCTTCCACCACCTCTCTGGGTAACCTGTTCTAGTGTTTCACCACCCTCCTAGTGAGAAAGTTTTTCCTGATATTTAACCTAAACTTCCCTTGTTGCAACGGGAGATCATTGCTCCTTGTTCTGTCGTCTGCCCCCCTGAGAACAGTCCAGCTCCATCCTCTTTGCAAGCCCCCTTTCAGGTAGTTGAAGGCTGTTATCAAATCCTCCCTCAGTCTTCTCTTCTGCAAACTAAATAAGCCCAGGTCCCTCAGCCTCTTCTCATGTTCCCTCTAATCATTTTTATCGCCCTGCTGCTGGACACGCCAACTTGTCCTCATGCTTTCTGTAGTGGGAGGGGTCCAAAACTGAAACAGGACTCCAGATGTGCTGAATAGAGGGAAATAATCACTTGCCTCGATCTGCTGGCAACGTTCCTACCAACGCAGCCCAGTATGCCATTACCCTTCTTTGAACAAGGGCACCCTGTTGGATCATGTTCAGCTTCTTGTTCACTGTTCCCCCAGGTCCTTTTCTGCAGAGCTGCAGCCCAGCCAGTCAGCCCCGGCCTGCATCAACCGGTGCGTGGGATTGTTCTGTTCTAAGTGCAGGACTTTGCACTTGTCCTTATTGCGCATCATGGCTGCATCCAGATGAGTGTGGCCGTGCGGTATGTGGCCACACACCACATATTCAGGTGTTTTCTGCATTGCAAGGTAGCAGCAGGGGACATCCCAGGGTCAAAAAAACCCACATGAAAAAAGAGGGGTTGCGCATATGGGAGAAGCATGCACCACCCAAAATCGGAGCTTGTCCAGCCAGATCCATGTTCCAGCTGCTGGCCGAGCTCCAAGTGGCAGGATTGCTATGGCTGCAGCCCCAGGAGGCCCCCAGGCCCCCAGGTAAGGCTGCTGGGGCCAGCACAGTTGCTGGCCCCAGCCTCCCCTACCCCACTTGGGATAACTTGCCATGTGTCACAGGGCGCACGGCTCAGGTGTTCCCCAGGGACAAGTAGCAGCAGCACAAGATTGTGGTCCAATCCTCCAATGTGTCTAGATCTCTCTGAATTTTAGCCCTACCTTTCAGCATATCTGCTACTCCACCCAGCTTGGCATCCTCAGCAAACTAAGTTGAAAAAATTACGCTGCCTTACTCCTTGGACATGAGCTTCTTCCAGGAAGACTAGTTCATTTTATTGGCAAAAACAATTTATTTTTAATCCTGGTAATGTCAAGGCAGATTGGAATCTGAGCTAGAGTCCTTTCTGCCTCATGTATCATCAACAAATCCATCAGCCACAAATCTGTATTACTTCCAGCTGGGCAAGAGCGAGACACAACTGAATGGACCGTTCACATCTCACATGGGCTTTCTGATGCAAGCAGCTAAAATAACGAACTTCTAACTAGAGTCGATCAAAATTTTTCTAACTGAACAGTTTCCCATAAGGAAAAACCAGTTTAAGATCAGAATTTTCTATGAGGATTTCCTGACTCAGATGAAAATTTCTTTTGAAAAAGATTTGAAACAGGATTTTCCAAGATTACTGGGGGTGTGGGGAGGTGTGGGGAGAGGGGGAGATTCACCAAAACGAGGATTTTCTTTGGGGAAAAAATTCAGAACAAAATCAAATGTCCAAGTGGCAAAATGTCCTGGGAAATGAACTTCCGATTTCTATGGAGCTAATGTGCATTTCACTTGGGAGACACAAAGAAAGAGGAGAGCTGATATAATCTTTGGTGGACGTAAGGGTTCCCATTGATTTCAATGGCCATGATTCTTTCCCTCTATTTGGCACTGGTGAGGCGACATCTGGAGCAGTGTCCAGTTTTGGACCCCCCACTACAGAAGTCATACACACGGGAGCCCACAGGCATTTCTCTGCAAGTGCTTCCAGTCAGTAAATCTTGAGAGAACCTGCACATACCCCATCAAAACTATTTGTACTTTGATTTGTTTTAATTCTTTATATTAGAGATTAGATATAAAAGTATAAAGGGAATCAAGAAAATGAGGGTTACTTTTATTTTATAGACCTTGCTACTGCAGGCGATTGCCAAGACAACTAGCTTATTAAGTTTCATGAAAAGATTTGACATTTCCTAGAATAAAAATAGCACCTGGAGTTATACTAGTTAGAATAACACCTGGTGGGAATGTCCTGCAGGATTTAATAAGAATGATAACCTTTCTATACAATTCTTAAACTCAACTGAAGAATTCCACAAGAGGAATCTCATTCTCCATTCAATTCTATAGGTTTTCAGACCAATTTCCGTAGAAAACTATTGGTCTCATTCCTATTAAATTTGATTGGATTTTTTTTTTCTATAAAGGAAATTACAAAGGCTAGCAATTGTCTTGCTTCAAGGCATATACATATCCATCATCTTGGGTTAGAATGACAAAGATCTCCGTGGTGCAGTATTGTATAGTTGGTGTATTATGGAGCTTTTATGCAAGCTCTCAAGCCCACAATCTCTCTATATTAACTGCTCTCTGAGACAGGAGAGAAGAGTCCACAGACCCATGACCGCGACTGACTTAGATCAAGTTCCAGGTACAGCAGCTGTTGGAGCCAGTTTCTATTCCACCTCTTAGGTGTGTAAGTGGATTAAGGCACCTAAGCACAATTTTATTCCACCCTGCTTGAAAGCCCAAAAAATAATTAATGCAAAAGGTGGGCAGATCCTTCTCTTCCTTCCTGCATGAATGTGCTGCTGCAGTCACATCAGGGTGAAAAGCAGATGTTTGGATAGGTGGAATAGGATCTTCCCTTACGTTAGCAGGTATTATCCTGGACAAAAATATATTCCATTCATGATTCACAGAGCTCCAGCATGGACTGTGCTGTCCAACCCAAAGTAGAAACACAAGTCAGCATAGGCATGTATCAAGAAGCAATGAATAATCTAGAGTGAGAATCATGCAGATACGTAGTCCTGGAAGTGAACCAAATGCAACTTTTCAATTCCTTTTTTCTTCCATCATGCATCTGAATCAGTCCTGCCCACCTTCCCCTGTGCAGTAGAAACAGTAAACTGCAGGCCATGCCCTAGTGCCAGTATACCAGCTAAAATCCCCATTGGTCTCAGTAGCCATGTGAACTATTAAAGACTGAATAAGGGCTTCAAGGCTTGACACTGTAATCACTGCCATGACAGCCCCTACACCTACCACTTCTGCCAGGACCAGCAACAGAAATCCCGAAGTTCATCAAGGAAGGTGCATATCCAAGGCTGAGTGCAAGTCACAATGACTGCAGCCCTCCTGGGAAGACCTATTCTATGTGATTCATTGTACCACTCCCATCACTACATTACAGCTATGAGCTTTTGAGCCCATAGACCCATCTTGCGTGAAATCCTGATAGCTTCGGGCTCAATTTGTTTCAAGGGCGCAGTTCATAGTAAGGGATGAAGATTGATAGCTCCACTCCAGTAATACCCCAGGGAAGGGATTACCACAATGCTGTCTCCATTACCTACTCATTCCCAGGAAGGCGTAATTTATGCCACCCATTTTACCATAATTCATCACCCCCACCCCACCCCCACGACACACACACACAGCATGTGCCCTTGGCTGTCAGCCAGCAACGAGATGGCAGAGACAAGGCTGTGTCCACTCCCCTCCTGCTCTCTACCTCCCCATCATCCATTTGGGCAAAAATAGCCCCCACTTATTCTTGCATGTTCAGACTCAGGTCTATAAGGGGAGGAATTTCTTGCTTCTTCGTAGGCCCATCACTCAAGTCACAATCTAGTCCTTGGAAAAGGCAGAATCCTTGCAGGAGCTTCCTGGCACAAACCCAAACCAAACACAAGCTCCAAACTCCCGCTGCTGCTCCATCTCCACGCCAGGGTGGACAACCGCACAGATGGACGGCGAGAGGAAATCGGAGCGTCGCCAATGCCAGCAGCGCCCAGAGAGTCAAGCAACCCAAGCACCTTCTGCTAGGTACTTTTGTTTACTAATCTGTTGTGCTCTGCAGCTCCTTTGGTGAGGCCAAGCTGCCCTGCTGCATGGCACTGTCTAATTGCTGCCAATGTGTTGTTTGACCCTATTTATCCAGATGGCACCAATATCCCAAGCACTGAAGCTCCTGCAGGTTTCCAGGAAAATGCCCAGTGGTCTCATTACAGCTGAACCTCCCCGCTTCACCCATGCCAGCAAAATCACCCCTTCCTTCCCCAAAAGACCAAGGCACAAAACAAAAGTAGGAAGAGTAGAGGGAGAAGAGCATTCTGTATACCAAGAAGAGGGGGGTTTGTGTGCATTCCCCCCCCCCCACTAGAATATGAATGTGTTTATTTATAAATTGAAATTCAAACTAATTATTAGCTGGAGGCTTTCAAGTAAAAATGTAGGTCATGTGGTATTATGTGGGATAATAGCAATTGTTTCAGCTTCAGAAGGCGCGTCAGTAATGGAAACTCACTAGTTTTTCATCTTAGTCAAGCAAAACACACATTCACCCATCACGTCATTTGACTGTGGAGGCAGCTTCCACCACAGCGCTTGATATCTAAGGCACTTTAAGCACAAAATCAGTCTCGGGAGCAGAAAACCTGCTAGACTGGACCACACCAGCAGCCCATCTAGTGCAGTGCCCTGTCAGCATTGAACCCAAGATTTTGTTTATGGCTGGGTGTATCAGTAACAGTACTGAATTTAGCTGCATCTATGCAATATCAGGAGGCAATGTGGTGCTCTTTGTATAGATGGGAAAAACAGCAGTGAGAAGGAGGGATGTGAGCTCCTAAAGGAAGTCCTGGGCAGAGCCAGGAATAAGGTGATATCCCCTGGGCCCTTGCCCTGTGCCAGCTCTCCTCTTGCACTGTCAGCTGAAGAGATGAGATGAAGGCAACACAGATTTTTGGCTAGATGTTTCGGGGTTTTCTTGGGAAAAAAAAAATTGTATTCCAGGTCAAATTAGCCAAATCAGTTCCAAATCCTCTTGACTGAGCAACACTCAATAGCTCAAACACCATATGTGGCATTACAACTGGAAAGTATCTTCAGATACTTCCAAATCCATTGGCGGGCATGCTACATGCAGGCTCAAGCCAGCAGGCTTGGGGTTCAGATGCCCTCGAGTCTAACTTGCCCTTAACCAAAGGCCACAGGAACCAGCTAGCAAGGAGTCACCGTTTCCATAAAGTCGGCGTGTAGCTGAGACCCTCCCACTGGAAGCTGGCCACTGGGAAACTAATTACAAGGCTCTCACAAGGTGTCCTGTCCACAGTGCATTAGACAGGGGTGCACCGTCCACTACACAATGCTATTTAAATCCTTCTTGGTTCGAATAATAGACTAGTGCAGCAAACTACACTTGATCTTAGCCCACAAGAGGCTGAGGCCAAGGGTCGTACCCAGAGAGTGGTGATGGACGGGTCGGTATCAGCCTCAAAAAATGTGGGCAGTGGCATCCCCCAAGTCTTGGTCCTTGGGCCGGTGCTGTTCAATATCTTCATCAGCGACCTAGATGAAGGCATGGAAGGCACTCTGTCCAAATTCACAGATGACACCAAACTATGGGGCGAAGCAAACACACTGATGGGAATAAATCCAGGCAGATCTGGACAGGTTAGAGAAGTGGGCAGAGAACAATAGGATGCAGTTCAACAGGGACGAGTGCAAGGTGCTGCACCTAGGGAGAGGGAATCACCAGCACACCTATAGGCTGGGGGATGACCTTGTCAGCTGCACAGCAGCAGAAAGAGATCTTGGAGTCGTCGTTGACTCCAAGATGAATATGAGTCGTAAATATGATGAAGTAATTAGCAGACCTAACTGCACTTTGTCATGCATTAGTAGGTGCATCACAAACAGGACCAAGGAGGTGATCCCCCGCCCTCTATGCGGCACTGGTCAGGCCACAGCTGGAGTACTGCATCCAGTTCTGGGCGCTGCACTTCAAGAAGGATCTGGGCGACCTTGAGAGGGTCCATAGGAGGGCCACTCGTATGGTTACAGGCCTGCAGGGAAGGCCTTATGAGGAAAGGCTGCCTTTTCAGTCTCCACAAGAGAAGTCTGAGGGGGGATCTTGTGGCAGTATACAAAATCACGGGAGGGGGGACAGGGAATAGGAGATGCTCTGTTTACCAGGGCACCCCTTGGAATAACCAGGGAGAACAGCCACAAGCTGATAGAGAGCAGATTCACGTTAGACATCAGGAAGAACTTCTTCACGGTGAGGGTTGCCAGGATCTGGAACAGGTGTCCATGGGAAGTGGTGCTCCCCCCTACCTTGGGGGTCTTCAAGAGGAGACTGGACAAGCACCTGGATGGGGTCACATGACCCCAGCACTTTTTCCTGCCACTGGCAGGGGGTCGGACTCGATGATCCATTGAGGTCTGTTCTGACCCTTGCATCTATGAATCGATGAGAAGCGACTAGATTTTTTTTTTAAAGGAAATTTTTGCGTGTTCCAAGCCAAACCAGCCAAATCAATGCCAAATCGGAGTCGTTCAAGAACCATATATGACCCTGCTACTGGCAAACATCCTCCACCCCTGTCTGGGGCTTCAGATGCTTCCAAACCATTTGGCAGCCATCCTACGTGCAGGCCCACGCCCGGAGGTTTGAGGTTCAGAAGCCCCCGAGTTTCACTTGCCCCCAGCAGTATGGCCACAGGAGCAAGCTAGGGAGGAGTCTCCCATTTCCATAAAGTGGGTGTAAAGCCAAGATCTTCCCACTGGGAAAGAAAGTGGGAGGTTAACTATACATTAACTCCTCCCGGATACTACCCCTTGCCAAAAATGCAGTCACCCCCAGCGACTAGGAAAACCGCCCTAGCGGTCATGGTGTTTGCCCTGCCAGCTTATAACAAGGACAGGCGATCTATGCTTCTAGGCAGCTCAGCTCACCCTCCCTAGCTATCACCAGCAATAGGCCCTGTTCACAGAAGAGGGCTGGAGTATGCTCCGGTGCACACAGGGTGAGTTTGATATTCAAAGGCCAGGCAATGGCAAGAGTTTTGCCTCAGAATAAGCATCCAGGCATCAGATATTAGTGTCACAAACTGCGAGAATTCAAGTGACTTCAGCACAGGAGGCAGAAAAGGTTCTCCAAGTTAGAGGCTGTTCCTGGAAACCAGGGGCAAACGGGTCATTTAGCCCAACTCTCAGTCCCTCTTGAAACCAAGCTGAGTTAACTTTGCATAAAAAGAAATTGCTAACTGAATCAAAAGGAGCTTCAGGTACCTTTGTGGAGTCAACATCTGTGCATGCTCAAATCAACTGAGTTTTACTGGCACAAATATTCATGGACTGCAAATTGCAGAGTCAAATTCATGGAAAGTGAAATGCAGATTTGCCTGCGAGAGGGTACCTTGTGGCCAACAATGCTCACACGCTCGCCCAATCAGGAAGCAGAAAACCTCCCTGTGTAACTTATCCAACCAATTGCAAGTGCCTGATGCAGCA
>NW_005842611.1:886688-904322 GCF_000455745.1 Alligator sinensis
GCAAATATAACCTACTTGCATAAACTGTTTGTGATCAAAGCCAAACACAAAGGTCGCAAATTAAAAATGCTGAATAATTTCAAACAACAAAGGAAGAGGAGGGAATTGTTTGATTGTGAATGTTCTGCAAGTAGAAAGAGAGGCTAAGAATAGGTTGGCTACCATGGGCAAATATTCTCAGCTGATGCAAGCTCACTGCCTTCATGTAACTATGCTGATGGTGGTACCAAGGGGGAACCATTATCGCTTACACCTAATCTCTATTCAGACTTGCAGATGGTTTTACTGCACGGAAAATACAGGTATGTCTCCCCATTTTGCAGGTTCATCTCTTTGAACGTAATTCACACCTTGACTACCAGAATAAACCTGCAAAGCGTACGATCGCTAATGCGAATTTTGTTGCAGCTAATGCTGGACTTCTTACTCTTAATCCTTAACTATAACCTTAAATAAAAATGACACTCTCTCAATCTCTTAATGGCCAAGTACCATAAACTGAGACAGCCTCTCCATCCCTAATTCAGTGAGTGATACAAGCACTGACACTAATCCTGCATCTTTGAATCCTGTATCTGCAGCTCAAACATTAGCACCATCACCTCACTTTACCTTGCAGCCGAAGCGCTCAGGTCCTGAACGTTGTCTCCAACATAAAACATTGCTGGCAACACGTTAGAATCGGTGGGAGAAGCTGCCTTTTCAGCAATGTGTATGATGCACGGCGGGAAATTGTCCCCTATGCAGCAGCTGGTACGAGGTGCTCGGAGCGCCCTCGCTGAATAAACGTGGGCCCTTATCTTCCTTGACCGTGTTAGAGGTCAGCAAAGAAGGTTAGCTTTATAGTGCTGAACCTGTCTCACAAGATGTAGATTCAGTTCCCAGCCTCACCACAGACCCCCTGCGTGACCCATTCTCTTCTGCAGTGCTGTTCCCTGTCTGTAACACTGGGCTGATCATCCCTCCTTAGGAGATTTCGGGGAAGGAACCAGCTCTCATTATTTGTATGACGAGAACCTCACCAAATGGAAGGGCCTGGGCTTGGTTGGCCCCCAGGTCTTACTGTAACCAAACAGTAAATCTGCTCCAGCTGCCAGGGTTTGGCTCTTCAGCTCAAGTGGCAGAGGACCCATCCTTTTTCTGTGAAGGCTGTGGGCTGAAACCCTGCCACTGGCCCATTTAGAGGACGTGTTTGCCCCCGAGGCCCTGTCTTGAGGATCAACGTGGTGCACGAGTTTCTTGCTGGCTCTCAGTGCAGAAGGCTTTTCAAACCAAATGTATCCACAAAACCCTGCACCTGTACAGGCAGACAAGGGTTTGTGCATGCACGATGGGCAATTACGGACGTAAGTGTTCATGACTGATTTACTACATAGCAGGGTTGTGCACTGGGAGTCCAAGCCACTTTTACTGTGTAGTAAAGTCAATTTACTACGCAATAAATGTGTCGCATGTCTGTGTCCTCCATTAGGTATTCCTGAGTAAAGGGAATAACTCTTTACGTGCTTAAAGCTCAGGTTTTCAGAGGGATTTAAGGGACCAAAATCCCATAGAGTGAACACTGGGCATCTGACCTTCTGTGAGCGCTTTGACAATCTCAGCTTTTACAGTGATAAATGGACTTCATCTAAAATATTCTTGACTTGCTTGTGTGAAAGGAGCCTGCAGGACCCTGGCTGTTCAACTAGAGGAAGCCAAACAAATGGGTAAAAAGCTAAACATCATTTCTGAGAGGAGCACTCTTAAGGCCCTGCCAGACATTCACTTGCAACAATTGCAAATCACTGGGATGTAGTGACTTCTTCAATCAGCACATGTTAGGAGACAACCCTCACCTGCAAGGGAACAACTTTGCAATGTCATGAGGTCACTTAACATGTGTGCTAAACCGCTTGAATGTACATCTGCTTGCATTTTAACTGCACTTAGAGCTAAGCTAAATATCTGACACCGCCCTTAAATGCTTCTTTTATACAAGCTAGTAAAAAAAGAAGAAAAGAATGACATGCGCTTCTCTTCAAACTGGGCAGCCAATCTGGAGGATAGATTCAATATTTCAGGTGTGGAACAACAAGCTTTCAGTCCTGCTTTACCCCAAATTCTCAGGCAACTTTAACTACCGAGCAATTGCTGGTGCCTCCACAATAATTATCCACATCAGGTTCAAGGCTAGCATGCCGCAGGTGCAAGCCAGCCATGAGCTAGAGATAAGAAATACCACCGTAGCAGCAGAGGGAAATTGGCTGGTGCCAATAATAATCCACGCTCTGGCTCTAAACTTTATTCCAAGCCAGCGCGGGCCCCATAGACTCATTGAGGGGCAGCGCCAAGCTGGTGACGAGTAGGTGCCAAGGCGCATCAGCCTGTCAGAGCTGTCAGCTGTAGGGGCTGAATGTGCCATGGGGTGGTGAAAGGTACAGATTCAACGTCTCTGCATCTGGGGGTCACCTCGCAAAGCATCTGCTGCTGATGTGCCACAAAAGGAATAATGAGATGAAACAAACGCCGGCGCCAGCACTTTGCTCTATTCTTCTGCGGAGCCAATTTGCATTGTATATGCCACGGGCTCCCTGGAGCCAACAAGAACGCGAGGCCTTTGCAGTCCAAATTGGCTCCATTGTGCTTGGAAGAAATGAGAAGCCTGTACTTTACTTGAACGCATCAACATGCGGTACATTATGAGTCGGAGCACCTGTAACCGTGCTAGTCTTGCTGCCAGCGACTATGTGATAGGGGCCTGTTGTCTATCAGGCACCAGAACTGAATTTCAGGCAAATGAGCTGTTTTTTTGCTTACAAAGAAGCCCCAGCCCTCATGTGTGTTCACTGCTGAGATGAGAGACCGTTGATGGGAAGGACAATGCTGAGCTACGAATAGTCCCTTTATGAAGATGGGCACTCATAACTGATCTCGATGAGAAGGAAAAAGAGTGCTGAATGATCTGAATATCCAATTTGGACGCCACTGCTCACAGGCGTTAGTGTCAGCTTCAGTGGGATACTCGTGCTAGCTATAGACGCTCATGCCTCACGTTCCAGACCCAGTCCCAACTTCCATTTATTTGGAAGAATCACTCTCTCTCTCTGTTTTCAATCATTTATTGAGCCTCTTTACCTTGGCTTGCTCATTCTGAAAGTGGACTCTTTTCTGTCTCACAGGATGTAGTGAGGTTTTGCCCATGAGCTCCTGTTTCCTGGAAAGCACTAGAGTGCACTTAGAGGCAAGGGACAGAAGTTACACGTAAACCAGAATAAGTGATCAGAAACCATTTCAAATCTGTAATACAACAGAAGTGCAGGGCACATAAATGACTTTCAAAATGGCTGAAACTGGTTTAAGATAAACCTGGATTCAGGAGGTGCACAGTCCCACCAGAGGAGATGCCCTGCTGGACCTGGTCCTGGCCGCAGGCGACGACCTGGTAAGAGGCCTCCAGGTTCTTGACCACCTGGGCAAGTGATCATCGCATGCTGGAATTCACCATCCAGCGTAGAGTGTCAAGGGCCCGCAGCAAGGTGGTAGCCCTAGACTTCAGGAGGGCCAACTTCAGTGAGATGAGGAGATTAGTGGGAGAGGAACTGGGGTCCTTGATGGCAGAGGAACTCAGCGTCCAAGAGGAGTGGTCGTTCCTTAAGGAAACGATACTCAGGGCCCGGAATGCCTGCTTGCCAAAAGGGTGGCGTACGCCCGGTGGAAGGGGGGTGTAATCTCCAAAGAGGAGTATACCTCCTCTGCTCGGGCCTGCAGGCGGGCTGTTAGGAAGGCCAAGGCGGAGATAGAGCTCGGATTAGCGTCCAGGATTAAGGATAACAAAAAGTCCTTTTTCAAATATATTGGGAGGATGAAGAAGGCGCCGGGTAATGTGGGGCCCCTGCAGGATATGCGGGGCAATCTGGTGGTTGCGTCAGAGGATAAAGCGGACCTCTTTAACCAATTCTTCACCTCCGTTTTCTTGTGCAGGGACCGGGACTTCCCTGCTGTGATAGAAGCCGGACGCGAGGGGATCGCCTTCAGACCTCAGGTTGGGGAGGACCGGGTTAGAGAGCTTCTGGAGGGGCTGGACGCGTTCAAGTCAGCGGGTCCGGATGCTCTCCACCCCAGGGTGCTGAGGGAGCTGGCTGGGGTTATTGCAGGGCCCCTGGCACGGCTCTACGAGCGATCGTGGTGCTTGGGCCAGGTGCCAGACGATTGGAAGGTAGCTAATGTGGTCCCCATCTTCAAAAAAGGGAAAAGGGAGGACCCGGGCAATTATAGGCCCGTCAGTCTTACCTCAATCCTGGGGAAGCTCTTTGAGAAGATCATCAAGGAGCACATTTGTGATGGGCCGGCATCCGAGATGATGCTCAGGGGCAATCAGCATGGATTTATTAGGGGGAGATCATGTCAGACCAACCTGATTGCCTTTTATGATCAGGTCACAAAGGCCATGGACGCAGGTGTCGCGGTGGATGTAGTCTTTCTGGACTTCAGCAAGGCCTTTGACACCGTCTCTCACCCCATCCTAATTAATAAACTAGGCGACTGTGGCATAGACGCCTACACGGTCAGATGGATTGCAGATTGGCTGAAGGGTCGCACTCAGAGGGTGGTGGTGGATGGATCATACTCGACTTGGGGGGAGGTGGGTAGTGGAGTCCCCCAGGGCTCGGTCCTGGGGCCTGCGCTGTTCAATTTCTTCATCAGCGATCTTGATGTTGGGGTGGAGAGCAACCTGTTTAAATTCGCTGATGACACCAAAATTTGGGGGGAGGTGAGCACGCTAGCAGGGAGAGAGAGATTGCAGAAGGATCTGGATAGGTTACAGGGGTGGGCAGACAGGAACAGGATGCGTTTCAATACGGACAAGTGCAGGGTGCTGCACTTGGGTAGTAGGAACCAGCAGCACACTTATAAGATGGGGAGCTCCCTACTTGAGAGCACGGAGGCGGAAAGGGATCTTGGTGTCATTATTGACTCCAAGATGAACATGGGCCGACAATGCGAGGTCATGGTTGGCAGGGCTAACCGGACCTTGTCGTGCATCCACAGGTGCATCTCGAGTAGAGCCAGGGAGGTGATCCTCCCCCTCTATGCGACGCTGGTCAGGCCGCAGCTGGAGTATTGTGTCCAGTTCTGTGCGCCCCATTTCAGGAGGGATGTGGACAACATGGAGAGGGTCCAGAGGAGGGCCACCCGCATGATCCGGGGACAACAGGGCAGACCCTACAGTGAGAGACTGCGGGACCTGAACCTATTCAGCCTCCACAAGAGAAGGCTGAGGGGGGACCTGGTGACCGTCTATAAACTCACTAGGGGGAACCAGAAGGGTTGGGGGGAGACGCTGTTTCCCCTAGCCCCCGCTGCATAACAAGGAGTAATGGGCACAAGTTGATGGAGAGGAGGTACAGATTGGACATCCGAAAAAACTACTTCACAGTTAGGGCGGCTAGGAGCTGGAACCAACTTCCAAGGGAGGTGGTGCTGGCCCCTACCCTGGGGATCTTTAAGAAGAGGCTGGATACCTACCTGGCTGGACTCATTTGAGTCCCGTTTTTGTTTTTAGGGTGAGTGGTTTTGTTTGTGTTTTTGGGTTGTTCTCCCGCCCTGGCGGGGGGTCGGGCTAGAAGATCTATTAGGTCCCTTCCGACCCTAAAACTATGAAACTATGAAACTATGGATGGATGTAGTATCAGACTTAACTGATTTAGAGTAAGGCGGTTTATCGAACTTCTGTCCCAGATCCCCTCCAGATTTAAGTTAACTTACAGTCCCCCAGCATCCCAGGATGCTTTGCACTTCCCCTGAAAGCCCCCGCACCTTGCAGGGTGGGCAGGCTAGCTTTGGTCCCAGATTTCCTCTCCAGCTGATCAGGGAGGCATGCTCTAGTCCCCCCCACTCCCCCATCTGCCCGCCCCCTAGTTTCTGGCCTGAGCCACTATAGGCATGTGGCTGCATTTCTGGCATCAAAAGTGAATGTCTGCTCACTTGCTTATCAGTTCAATCTATGCAGCTTAGACTAACCTGAGAAGATTGAATCAATTCAGCCTTGGGCTTTTTGACTGTCTGTACTTAGCCAGAGAGATCCACATTACAGAAGGGACCTGTAAGATCACCAAGTCCGGTCCCCTGCCATAGGCAGGAAGTTATTGGGCTTAGACGAGCATGACAAGGTGCCTGTCCGGCCTCCTCTTAAACACTTCCAAAGATGGTGACTGCACCACCTCCACTGGAAGTGTGCTCCAGATTCTGGTATCCCTTACGGAGAAAAAGTGTTGGGTTTTTTTCTTATTAGACCAGAGTTGGGCCTATGTCTCCACAACAATATAGACATGAAGTTTGATCCTCCAAAGGTTATTTGCTGGTGGGGGGAAAGAGGGGATCTGACTTGCAATTTGATCTCACTCTCAAGATGAAGAGCTGCTCCAAAATTTCACTCGGGATTTCACATTGCAAGCTCTGATGTGTTCAAGGTCTGGGTCGGGGCCCGTACCTAGCTGACAGGAAGACAGGATGGATTCAGGGTAAGATCTCGTTCTCTTCTCCCTCATGCTGCAATGACTCCCTTACATGAATGCCATGGTTCACAACTTGTAAAAGCAGATCCAGGCTCACTTGACCTTCTTTTGTGTGCACTGGGAGGATGCAGCCACCCCAACAGAAACTTCTTTAGTCATAGAAAATGTCTGCTTACACAGTGAAATCTCTCTCTAGCATGTTCCAGGAGCATGTCTATTTTACATCCCACTTAAAGCCTCAGAAAAGGGCCAATGTGGGAGAGAGTGAGGCCGAGCACAGGACTGGATTTCACCCTTGAAGACAGTGCTAAGAGCAGCAGCCTTCCATGCCGTAATTCAAAGGACTATTATTTGATGTTGCCTGATCTCGGGATTTTATCACGTGCTTCACATTATTACGTTTCATACTATTGGCTGTTTTTCATCCAGCCTCAGACCCTGGAGTCATGTGATTGCACGAGAACATTGGCTTTCATTTCAAACAAATTGAGTTTCTAGCCCTCACGTTTGAGGAGAAAAGCCTAAAATGTGACACAAAACAAACAACCCTCCACTTCAAAACCCCACCCAGAAAGGTGCATGCTGTTTAGGCCAATCTCAAGGTTTTTAGGGTTTACTGCTCAATCCTTAGGCTGGTAATATTGATTCCCCATATAGAACTCGTGGGAGTAGCAATAAGACCAACCTTCCCATTCTAGCTTGGTTCAGTGGACACAAGAAATAAATATAAAGGGAATAATAACATTAAGGGGAGCAAAAAAATCCATAACCCAGAAAAGGTTTGAAAAACTGGTGAAGGCTTTTAAGAACTATACATGCTAATTATGGTACAAAAACCTGTCAGTCAGAAGCCAGGATATTAAATGGAATTGGCCTGAGATGACAGGTCTGTGCTGATGTTTTATTTTTTAAAAAAAATTATTTATTAAAATGCTGTGGATACAAATGAGTGTGCTTGGTTCAAAATGTATTATTGTTGCACCTGCTTTGATCTGCAAAGCACTTTGAGCGATGAATGGGAAAGGTTGTCAAATTTCACTCTGTACTTTCCCTAAGTGACTCTGTATCCTCTGCTGAAATGCTACTTGGCAATTTTGTACAGCAATACCACTCATTAAGTGACAATGGAGATCCGTATGCCTCTGCTATCACGTGCAACTGCTGGGAGGGCTGGTTCCCTCCTGCCTTTAGAGGTGGAAGAACACCACCATCATGAGGGCTGTGCTGGTGATGCCACTACCCCGTCCCTTGCTGGGACCTGTGGACTCTGCACTGTAGACCTCGATGAAATCTTAATTGGAGTAAAAAAAATCCCACTGATTTCTTCGTGCTTGGCCCTTGATCTCGGCAAAACATCTCTGGGAAGTCTGCAATTTTTTTACTAGCTCAGCTACTGCTTGGACAGCTGTGTTAAGTTGCCAATAATGAACTTAATCCTTCCAGTGCCGGTCATCTTCAAGCCCCTTTGAAATCAATGGCATGGGTAGACTGGCACATGCATTATGCCTGTCTGGTAAAAACCTTATTTTTTTCACCTGGTCCAAAGAACCAAGGGACATATTAAAGTCTGATCTTTCAAGAGAGACCAACCAGTGCTGCGGTCTCATGCTCTAAACCAGGGGCGGGCAATTATTTTGGGCAAAGGGCCGCTTACTGAGTTTTGGCAAGTCATCAAGGGCCACATGACAGGCAGCCCAGGGCAGATTAATATTAATTTTCTAAAATTTTTAGGGGCACCGTGGGCTGGATATAATGGCCTGGTGGACCGCATCCAGTCCCCTGGGCTGCATTTTGCCCACCCCTGCTCTAAACTGTTGGCAAGGAGGGTCTCTCCGGCTTCCAAGGGTGCCTTGCTTTCTTCCATTGCTCCTCAGATACGAGACCTTCAAATCAAACAGGGTCTGTGTCAAAACCAATCAGATGTTTCCAGTGACATGAATGGGCTTTGGATTAAGCTCACTTCTGACAATATTCTTGCAAAGACCTGTGCTCACGAGTCTGACAGCCCGTCAGAGCTGGAGGTGCTCAGCACTTCTCCGGGTGCCACTCTCAGGACCGGCACGTCTTTCTCTGGTCCCACCAGCTCATCATGCAAATTCCATCACCGTCTGCTGTGGCGGAAGGGAGCTGCGTGCCTTGGCTCTCCGTAGCGTTTACCACGCTTTGTTCCCAGGTCACCTAATTCCTTTCCCCTTTATCTCTTTTTATTTTTATTTATTTTTTTAACAATGTCTGTACAATTTCACTCTCGATAACATGTGAGTTAATTAAGCCGTGATCTCCTGGAGACAGGTTGCTACAAGGAGATAAGCGACAGCTTCTGTTCGCTGTAAACAGCTGTGCTCCTGACCAGCTTCTGGGGATTTGCTGCTTTTGTGTAGGAGACAAAACAATCGTTGCCAATTAAACCTGGACATAATATTTCCCTCGCAATCGGCGAGTCTCCTGACGTCACTTTCTCTGCGATCCTTTCAAAGGAGCCTAGGGGGGCAATGGTGCTTTGCGCAGCTTATGGGAAATTAATACCTGCAGTTGTGGCACGGCGAGTCAGATAACAACGTCAATTCATGATCGCTGCAGCTGCAATGCCTGAAAGACAAAAGATGAGCGGCGCTGGCCCCTGAGCTGTGAGTCACCAGATGACAGTCTGATCAGATGTACAACATCAGAGTCAGATCCTGCACCTCGAGTGTTACTTGGCACTTAGTCACTGACTTCAGCGGGGAAGCAGGGCCCTAGCTCCATATTAAGTCAAATGCAAGCTACGGAAATATCCAGATACGGGTTCATCATAAATATTTCAGACCCAAGTGTCTGGCTCCAAACACAAAATCTCCTGATTTAGGGCAGTCCCAGATTGCAAGGGACGTGATGGATTTTCATCCATGTGCAAACTTCACAGTGCTCCTCTGTATCCCGCTCAGCATTTATACAAAGGCTGTTGTATTTCCAGCTGAGTTGTGTCAATAATGGATCTTTATGTTTGGCAGCTGACCAAAAAAATCAATAAAACAAATTCATTTCAGGTCAACCCAAATGGTTTCTCTGACCCAAACCAAACCATTTCATTTGTTTGCTTTCTGATTATCTAACCTTTTAACCGCACTAAAAGTAGTTAGCAGTCCTTTACAATTGTACTGGCAGGACATAGCAGGGAAGGTCCTGCAGAGGGTTTGTCCTGGATCTGGTACTGTTCACTGTTTTCATTAGCCATAGAGTTGATAGACTAGAAGGTACACTTATAATGTTAGCGGACGCCCCCAAGCTGGGAGGGATTGCGAAAGGGTTAGAATTCAAAAGGTTAAATTGGGGAAAGGGTCTGAAATCGTAAGATGAAATTCGATGCAGACAAGTGCCAAGAAATGAAAACTCAAATGCACATATACAAAGCAGGGAATAGCTAACCAGGCAGCACTACGCTGGGAAGGAGTTGAGATGAGAGTGGTCCATAGATTGAATACAAAATCATCAAGGCGATGCCATTCCAAAACCTGCAAATGCCGCTGGGGGGTTTGACCAGGAATGTCATAAGCCGAGCATGGGAAGCAATTCCTCCACTCTACTCAGCAAGACCACACGTAAATTAGAGAGGGTCCAGAGCAGGGAGATGGAGTAGACCATCCCTTGTCCTCACCATCCTTCTGTCAACAGCTCTTCTACCCAGAGCCGGGCTGTCGGGTTGTTGTGGCCTGTGCTAGCAGACTTGCTATCAAAAGGGCTCACCTTCAGAGGGCATGACCCCCACCACCCCATCCCACCCTTTCCTAGCCAGCCTGGATGCAGTTAAGGTGCTCAGAGCTTGGATGTGCCCTGCCTGTTTAGAAGCACAACTCGCTGGACAGCATGGTGTGAGCTGGGGCTACGTGGCTTCTGGCTGGAGAACTGGCGTGAGAGTGCATCTCTAGAGACTCCATCATCTCATTTCCCTCTCTGGCATGTGCAAGGAGGCAAGAGGGGTGGGAGTGAGAGTGACCCTCTTGAGAGGACAGGGGTCTGATACAGGCATTGCTTTTGTGCTTCAGTTCCCTATCTATGAAGTGGGAATGATAGCTCTGCCTCGTCTCCTACGGGTGTTGTGAGAACAAAGGCATGACTGGCTGTGAAACGCAAAGATACACTGGTAATAGGGGCCAGACTAGGACCTGAGACACCCCTTTTTGGGCTCTTGACACAATTACTAGAGGACTGAAGTCATGCACCAGGATCCTCTCATTAAATACTGAGTCACTCCGTCTGGGAGGGAGGAGGAATGGGAGCTGGGGGTCCATTTCTATTCCCTTGAATGTGGCTTTAATGATTTTAAATCCCTTCAACACAATTACAGCCCTGTATTCTGATTAGGGACTCTGAGCTATTGTGCACAGGAGCCATTATCTGGCGGGCCATAGAAAAATTAGTACCTGGAGAGGCTGTGCTGGGAAATAAATCTTTCCCTGACATTTCAGGACCAATTCTTGGCCAATTAGAGAACACTCTGCTATGTGGGTAATGTGTACCCAAACTGCTCTCTCTGCTGAAAAGGCCAAGCTGAGAACAAGTAAAATCCATTCAAAGAGAAAAAAAAAAAAAAAAATGCCCACCATGGTCTAGTAACTTCCTAGCTTTAAATGACAAGCCCCTGGCGTGGTGGTCACTGCTTCACACTGCCAGGGCCCGCAGTGATCTGGCACTCGCACCCAGTGTCACAGGGACTGGTAAGACTGAGAGAAAGTGATGGGCAGGAAAGGACAGAGAAAGGCAAAGAGGACAGTGAGAAAGGGTGGGCAAAGGAGAAAGACAGATGAGAGAGACTGGCCTTCTAAGCTGCAGGGATCTGTGTGTTAAGCCCCATGCAATGGGCCTAGCATCCCAAAATATATGGGCCCAACTTCCCAAAAAGGGGAAGGTGGGTCAAGGGCTGTTGTTCTGGACAACTAGCAGATGAGAGGTGGGTGAGGGAGTAATCTAGTCAGTTCATCCGAGTCAGTTTGCACACCCTTCTATCAACCTAGCTGGCAAGGCGCACCGAGACTAAGGGACCTCCCTGAGAACTGGGTGCTGAGCTTTCCTGGGGGAGAGATGCAATAAACCCCCTACATATATGCAAGGGGGCACTGGTGCCTGAGCATGCACAGCGTTCAGGTCCAGAGCTCTGATCCTGAGCAGTGCAGGCCCCGTCACCAGGCCAAGCTCCTCTGGTTTGGCTGCAGGCCCTTTGATCACCATGTCAGTCCCTTCACCGCCAGAACCGCAGCTGCTGAGCATCTGTCCGAGGCATCCTCAGCATTGTCACCATAGCCTGTCTCATCGGTCTCTCAGCTTCTTTGCCCTTTGTTTAAGGGTTCAGATGGTCTCTGCATCGTACGCCTTCAACTTACAGGACACAAAAATCTTAGGTGAAGCCAGAAGCCCAAGGGGATCTATATTTAGTCCTCCTCAGACCTGCCTTGTGATGATCCTTAGGCCATGATTGAGGCAGACTGGACTGTAACAAGTCCCTGATTTAGCCCATAGGACTTAGGAGACAAATATAATTCCTGGTTGTGAAGCAAGGAAGGGTTTTCACCCATCCAGGTAAGCCAACCCCATCTTCTAGGATGCAATACAACTAGTAATCTGAAGAGAAGTGCATCTAGGACAGGATTAGTCCAATTGTACCATTGGGCCACCAAGCCTGGAAACCTTCCTCTGGTCCCCCACACAACTGGAAATTGGAATCAATTGTTTGAGGCAGGTCCCAGCCAGATCCTGGGGAGACAGCAGGTTCACAACACACAGCAACAGAAACCACCTACCAACGTTCAACCGCAGCCCCATTGCAATGAGGAGGAAGTGGCACTGGCTTCTGAGCACTTCTATTTGAGTTGGTCTAATAAAAGATATTGGATTTACCCAGAGAACCTTGTCTGCCTTCTCTCCGCTGACACTTGCCTGGTTCCGATTTCTCACGTCTCCAGCTCTTCCCTCTATTGAGCTGATGCAGCTGTCATTAAAGAGACTAAGAGACTTAGCTTATTGCTAAGCGCTGCATGTAGCCTCCTGCTTGGTCCCTCCTGGAACAAATGCTTCCCAATTTCTTTTGGCCCAGAAGCATGCCGGAGAACGGGAACAGGACAAAAACCCAGTAGTCTTCGATGCATAGGGCTGTCACATCACTCCAACCCTCCTCTCCCTGTCACTGTGTCCACGGTAACAGGGAAAAAAGCACCAGTTCAAAAACACAGAAGCCTCCCAAAGTAATCAACTCTTTGCTGCCAAAAGCAGCCACTGTTTCTGTGCACCTGGAGCTAAGAGGGTCTTTGAGAAGAGACCACTCTGAATTGCTCTTGCTTCCAGTTTTGTCAGGGACTGCAAGTGCGCAGCATCTGGCCCGCTCAGTCACCCTGCTCTCTGTGGCAAGATGACTTGGTGGCTGAGGTGTCCTGAGGCGGGTTGCAGACCTGGTCTAAGAAACCAGGAAGGATATTTGAGTGGTTAGTGGGAGCTAGAAGACCAGGGGTCAACTCTCTGCTGTGCCACAGACCTCCAGGGAGACCTTCAGCAAATCAATGAGCCTCTGCTATTGACCTGCAAATCTCAAAGAAGGAATTGGCTTCATTCTGCCCCAGGTTACTGGTGGGGAAAACTGAGACTCAAAGAGATGAAGGGACATGCCTGTGGCTGTCCAGTGAACCAGCGTCAGAGCTGGGAGGAGAACATTGACACCCCAGCTCCAGAGCTCCTGGATGAGACACTTCATCTGCCAGGGAGAGCACTAGAGGTACAATACAACTAAAATTCAGATGAAGATTTCAGGCTAAACTTATGCCTCCACCAATCCCCACCCAAAAAGTATTGCAAGTGGGTACCTTTGACAGCAATCTGAGCTACGACCCTGAAGCAGTCTTTCCAGAGATGCTTAAGAAGGGTTACTTCAAACCAGGTGGGAGAGGGAGATTGTGCTATTACTGTCTGTGCCGTCCCTCCTCTGTGCACACAGGACTCTGAAACTCAAGGCCTGTGCTACAATCACTAAGCCAAGTTACCCTCAAAATTACAAATGTATGTGTATAATTTATTTGCAGTCGCTTCAGTGGCAAAATAAAACACAGCAGCCCTGCCTGCCATCAGCGCCGCGGTCCAGCTGTGCAGGCAATACGGGCACAGCTGGCAGATGCACGCTGCTGTAACCGCAGAGCCAGTCACTTGGTGAATTCAAATTGTGTCCTGCACTGGCCTTAACTTCTTCCTCCCTCGCTGACCCCATGGCAGAGCCAAGGGTAATAGAGGCTCCCCAGCTTCATCAGAGAGACGAAGCACATGGGGAGAAAAAAAAGCAACTGTGTAAGTAAAGACTGAATCATAATGCATACGCAGAAGGGGGTGAATCGAGGTCGCACGGGCGTCTGAAAGAAGTGCATTGTAGGCAATAATAATAATGGTGATTGTGGGCTCAATTAAGCTCTGGTGTAAAGATGAGCACAGCTAATGGAATTAACATAAGTCTTAATCTGTCTCATGCTGTCTGGCTTTGCATGGGGGTCCCTCAACATGCCATGTTTGACCTTCAGCACTCATGTTACTCCCAGGCCTTTCACAGTGTCCTACAGTCTGTGATGCAGAAAGGCCTCTCAGTCCAAGCTCTTCCAAGACTAACTCGGCACAATCCAGGGCCCTAGGGACAGTGCACACAGGATCCATCATGACACCCAGTCCCACTAGGGTGCTACCCCTGAATCCATCCCTTACTCTTCCTTGGGACAGAAGAACGTTTTGAATAGGGAAGACTTTGGATCTCACTTCCAGAAATGTCCGTGGCATTGAGGTCACTTCTACAGACATTTTGCAGTGACAAGAAACACACATACACTCACATACACAGGCAACAAGAGCTGAGATTCTACTGTCATCATCTGACTTGGATGCCAGGGTCATAAGAATGAACCCATCACATCTGTGCCCTAACCTGAGACTGAATTGCACATGATAAAGGCAACGCAAGCAACTATAAGCAAGAACCTGAAGCACAATGGCTGGTGATCCTCCATTTCTCCAACAGGGCTTGAAATGCAGGGCATACTGCAGAGCCTAGCAATTTGCTCCAGGCTTTGCTAGAAAGGACTGACGGCACGGGACTGGTGCTGGGCAAAGAGCTGCCAGTCCCGATCTCGTGCTGTCACTCCAGGTCCCAACAGGAATGATGACACACTTTGGCAGAAACACCTGCAGGTGCTGATGGGCACTTTATAAACACAAGATAAAGAAGTGAGCATACTGCCGGGTCCAAGTCAGCCGTGAGACCTTCAGTCAGAAGGGTCGGTGGGATTTGGGCCTCTCACTACAGAAAGGATGTGGACAAATTAGAGAGAGTCCAGCAGAGGGCAACAAAAATGGTTTGGGGGCTGGGGCACATGTTTATGAGGACAGGCTGAAGGAACTGGTCTTATTTAGTCTAAAGAGAAAACCGGGGAGGGGATTTAATAGCTGCCTTCAGCTACCTGAAAGGTCTTTCCAAAGAGGATGGAGCTGGACTGTTCTCAGTGGTGGCAGAACAAGGAGCAATGGGCTCAAGTTGCAGCAGGGGAAGCTGAAGTGGGATATTAGGAAAAGCTTTCTCACTAGGAGGGTGGTGAAGCACTGGAAGGGGTAGAGAGGTGGGGGAATCTCCAGCCTTGGAGGTTTTTCAGGCCCAGATTGACAAAGCCTTGGCTGGGATGATCTAGTTGGGGGATGGTCCAGCTTTAAGCAGGGAGTTGGACTAGATGTGACCTCCTGAGGTCCCTTCCTACCCTCATTTTCTATGATTTGCCATGCACACTTCGGACAGTAGAGGTGATGAGACTCTAGGGAGCGAGTCCTGCGTGAACCAGACATGGGGAAGTTGGGAACAGGGGAGCACTGGCCAGAACAGCATGGGATCCAAATGGCTTGAGATGGCCAGGGTGGGGAGTGAATGAAAAGCAGCATTAAAAAAAAACAACCCAGCAGTGTGTTGCTGAAATGAGATTAGAACAGCAACAGGTTTGCTCCAGTGCCAGCTAAATCCCCATTAAATCAGATTAATGCAGATGGTCTTTATGTAACTGACCAGGAAGATCAATACTGTTGTTTCAACTGGGGACGGGAAAAAGGCCTGTTGGACAAAAAACAGATCATTGATTACATGCAGCGGCCTAAATCAGGGCTACCTTGCTCAGGATTACAAAAGTTAAGGCTGTCTGGATACAACTGGCTGGACCACAACTATCGGCACTAGGTAGTTGACAGATAATATACCGCTGCTCTAAAGTGCTAGTGGAGATTTTCTTTTTGCTAAAGCCGCAGGGGACAGCGCTTTCCTTCCCTCGGTGTCACCAGGATGCTTGGAGTGACTGGGGGATGATACCCGGGAAGTGCTGAAGCAGCTGTAGACTCAGTGCAATACAGTTATGTCTGCCAAGATTTCCCGTAATTAGGCTGGCAACACAGTCTTCGTTAAACCTAATGACCTGCTGTGACACAAACACCCTGCACAATAAGACTCTAGTTGGGGTGCTCAATGTAATTTCATTTACTGGGTTGCAGGCCCAGGTGAGCAAAGTCCAGGTGGGGAAAGGATTCGAGGAACTTCCCTTTTTTGAACAGAACTGCCTTCCCCTGAGCCTGACACTGGAAGTGAGGTTGGAAATCCCACATTTGGCAACTGAGATTCCTGTGTTGTTGGGTTTTTTTCATTCCCAGTGAAGTTCAAATACAAAGTCACATCCTTTCAGGGACCCACCTACTGCAGCTAATGCAACTGGGGGCTTCTTCCTTCCACCCGTATTCCTCCTTTACCCCTTGTGTTATTTAAAGATGGGGATCACGTGTCATGAAGTCTTATTCCAGCATCAGGAACCTGACAAGAGTATGTAGGGTGAAGAATAAAAGGGGAGGGGGACTGAGGAGGGCACTAGAGAATGGATTATTTTCTCCATGAACCATTATCCAGTGGCCTATAGCAAAATTAGTACCTGGAGAGGCTGCACAGAGATATAAATCTCCCTGTGACATTTCAGGACTGCTTCGCAGCCAATTAGAATACCCTCCGTTACACTGGCAATGCAGAGCACAAGCGTGCTGCGCGACAAAGGGCAGACCCAGAGGAAGAAAAATCCATCCAGAAAGGAGAAAAATAATCCCACAGCAGCATCATAACTCCAAGGGTCTGGGCAGCCAGTCACGTGCACCCACAGCACAGCTCACGGTCTGCGAGGGCATGTTTTACCAGGCTTAGAGAGTCTGGGGACTGGTTTAAGGCAATGAAAAGGCTCCTGAAGGCAGAGACAGTGAATCTAGGATGAGCTTCCCCCGAATGACACCTTTGCATGTGGATGGCTCCATCCTCCAGTGGGCTCCTGGAAGCCATCGGGCACCGCTGTGGCCGGGTCTAAGCAGGACTGTGCCAGGAAAGGAGGGAGGCAGCTGGTACAAGGGGACAACTGGGTACTTTATACACATAGAGACAGACAGTACAATCAACAGCACTCCCAGGAGCCTGAGGGTGTCCTACCCTCTACTGGAGAGGATTGCAACCATGCTGCAGAGGCCTCGGTCTTTACGCTACCAAACCCAGTCAGAGCCCTGAGTGAAGCAAAGGGTGGTTAAATGACTGGCAGCTTCACGCTTCGCTGTTCTGCCCTGTGTGAGCTACTTACAGCTGCCCTTCACCCTACTGCTCTGAATTAGCAGCATCGTGCCCACAGCAGTGTGATGAGCAGGGCAATGGACTCTCTTGACTGCAGAGACATCCAGCGACTGTCCAGGTGTGACCGCTGACAACGAGCTGCTCGCTGCCCTGAGCGGTTACTTTCTCTGAACTTCTCCAGCGGACTGTGGATGGCGTAGCTCCTGGTGCAAGCACGGAGGGGAAAGGGGGCGAGAGTAGATAGGAGAGGCCTGAGCAGCCGCCTCTCCAGGGGTGGAGGAAAGAGGGTTAATGCAGGCAGGGATCTGCAGTGGGAAGATCCCCTCGGCTTCAAAAAAGCTAAAAATAATCACAGCATGTTTCCGCAGGTATCTCTCTCCCCCAGCCCTCGAGGGAATCAATAATGGCATCAAAGCAAAGGAATCTCTTCAGAGGCCTGTCAGATGCCAAAACAATCCCAGAACCCAGAGCTGGGCGAATAACTTGTAGCAAATAATTTACTCAGCACATTCCTGC
>NW_005842611.1:904332-955673 GCF_000455745.1 Alligator sinensis
TCTTTTTTGTTTAAAGCTTGCACACATGTTTGGGAACAAATGGCAGAATTCTCAGATTTAATTTAATTAGCACCTTCTCCACCGCCTGAAAATGGCTTTTCTTCATCCCTGTCAGTGCCATCCTTTTCCTCCTCCCTTTGGCTAACATTGACTACTTCCCTCTGTGTTTCTAATGGACCTGAAACACTCTTGTTACATACTTTATTTGTGCTCCAGTGCTGGCGAAGATGGAATAAAAGCTGCTGGGGGAATAGACTCAGATGGGGGAAGGATGCAGCAGACCCAGGAAGGGGAAAGAGAGCACAAAGCCTTGCTTTCACCTTCTCCTCGGTCCTAGGGAGATGCCAATTCATTTCAGTTCTTAATTGCATTTATTTCTCAACAATGCTGCTGTCAATGTGAGAATGACCCCAAGGTGATGCAGAAGGCCTTCTTTAATGGGTGATGGTGTTTCAGCAACCAGCTGGGTGTGTGTGTGCAAACAGTGTTTATTTTAAAACAGCGTCCTTTGCAGAACAATAGCCCATTCTGAGAACAGCTCATTACAGAGGCACTTGTAGGCGCTGTGCTAGTGCTGGAGACTGACATGCATTTAAAGGGTTACTCTGCTTCTGGTTCCCAACCTCCTTTGACAAGTCCACACCTGTTCCAGGGGAAAGGTGAAGTGCCCACATCTCTTTCAGGGAGTCAGTCATCTGCTAGGAGCTTACTCAAGAGCTCAACATACCTTCCAGACATGCCAGGCAGGGAACACAGGGTGATGCGCCTCTCAGGGTGCTGAGGAGCGCATGCTTTCAAGCAAACACTGATGCAAACATGTGCTTTCTCCCAGCGGCAGGGTAGCCTTGAACACAGACCTCCTGCAAAACAGGAGTGTGCTGTGCTACAGACATGCCCGCTATGCAATGCTACGCGGAAAGAGCAAGGAGGGATGGTGTAATGTGCTGCTGTTTTCCCACTTCTTGCACGGCTGAAGGAATGACTGCCTCTGGACTGGCCTCCAGACTCTGCTGTGCTGCCCCATAACCAACACACTGCCCAGGTGCTAATGGGAAGGTAAGATGGCTGGGTGAAAAAAAAATAATAATTTTTTTTTAATCTTTTTAAGTACAGGCGGTGTGGCGGCGTACACGTGGGAGCAACATTAGGACACTAATGCCAGACCATCAGCCGTGTAAGTCAGAGGAGGCCCACTGGCTTCAGTCACTGGCACAAGGCCTGCGTCAGCTTCAGATCTAGGACAAAGCTGTAAAACTGTTCTTTCTTTCTTAGTTTATTTGACTGAAAAATGAGGTTATGCCATAAATGATGTTTCACCCAAAGAATTGTTTCCAGTGAAAATATTCAGGATTTCACTGAGAAACAACAGGAATCTGTGGACATTTCCATTTCAGCTTGGGGGGCTGCTTGCAATTTTGGGAGAGGGGGCAGGATTGATCTATGGTTTATTAAAAAAAATAAATAAAAAAAAAAGACTTGTGAAAAACAATTTTCTTTTCTTTTTTCCTTAAATGTTCATGGATCTTTTTTATAGGAAGAAAAAATACCTTACCAGTTCTGCCTTGGAATGGGAAATGTTGGCATCTAAGTTGTACAGTTCCACCCCCTGGTTCTTTCTCATCTCTCCTGCTTTGTTACTATTAAATAATGAATAGTGCTAATAATTTGTATCAGAGTAATGCCTCAGAGCCCCAGTCATGGATGAAGGCCCTGCTGCACCAGGCACTTCGCAACCAGACAACAAAAAGACAGCAGTTCCATGCCTTCCGTGCCATTTGCCACCCGCGCCTCTTTGTGACCAGCTCTGCGTGTGGTCACCCCTTCACCTCACATGCTGCTTAGCCTATCTGCACATATTTAGCTCTTTTAATCTTTCCCCATAAGCTCATCATCTCTCCAGCCCTTTAATCCGTCTCTGGCTCCCCCTCCATCTGCTTCAGTTCAGTCCATCACCCTGACAGGTTTGTAGAGCATCATCCATTGTGCTGTGGGCACTGGTGTTTGCTCTCCAAAGCGGTATGTGCATTTAGAGGTCAACTTGGAATCCATCATTTAGACATGGCTGTTCGGGGAGGTACTGAGGCCAGCTTTTCCCCTTGGCCCAACAGCCTTTGGATGCTTGCACCACAATCATTGCCCCTGCTTTCCTCAGAGCTACACGCACGCAGACGCCTGCCAGCCTGAGCACAGCTGCATACGTGCTGTGGCTCAAAAGCATCATTCTTCTGTGCTATTCTATTCAATGGTCTTCTTGGGTTTTCCCCCTCCCCTTGCTCTTGACTCCTAAAGAAATGTGTGCAGTGCCTTTGAACCTGTATGGGTATTGCTGTGCTACAGTAGTCCCAGGGAGTTTTTGAGAACAGGTGCTCAGCTGCTTATATTCCCTGTGCAGGTCATATATCCCTTGTCTGTCTTAACTTCTCCACTAGATTCAGGGTTTTGTGGTTTTTGATTCATATTCATAGATTCATAGATGGTAGGGTCGGAAGGGACCTCAATAGATCATCGAGTCCGACCCCCTGCATAGGCAGGAAAGAGGGCTGGGTCTAGATGACCCCAGCTAGATGCCTATCTAACCTCCTCTTGAAGACCCCCAGGGTAGGGGAGAGCATCACCTCCCTTGGGAGCCCGTTCCAGACCTCGGCCGCTCGAACTGTGAAGAAGTTCTTCCTAATGTCCAGTCTAAATCTGCAAGTATTTGGAAGTAACCTCAGGACACCTGCCACCTCAGACCTCCTGGCAGGGTGGTCTCCAGCCCTGGCAGAGCTATGATCCCTCAGCTCACGTGGCTGGTCGCGACCTTCCCAGCCCTGACTTGGAAGCTGCAGCAAGAACCTTACATGGACCACAGGCTCAATCATTGCTGCCCTGATTAAACCACACAGTTTTAAACTGTTGTTTTCTGGCAAATGAGATTGTTTGTGCTTTGCTAAATGCTGCATGGGAAGTGTAAATACCAGGACTGAGTTCTGGTCTCACTGGTGTTAAGCTGAAGCCTTTCCACTTCAATGAAGGATGCGACTCTGGAGCTACCTTTGTTGATACGGAGCCAGTGGAGAAAAGGGCTTGCTTGGGGTACGCCAAGGTATTATTGCAGCACTATCTAGAAACCCCTACAAAGACTGGGGCCCATTGCCCTGCTGCACATAAACAGGGTGAGACAGTCCTGCCCCAAAAAGCATGCAGGGTTCAAATGTCTCACAGCTGGGCTCCCCTTCAAGCACAGTGCTGCTGCCTGGGGAATAAGGTTTCCCCAATGGATCCGCGCTGGGGCATTTTTACTGCTTCTCTCAAAGTCATCCTAAAACTGGTCAGATAGTGGAAAGCACTACTGTAAATCCACCCTCTCCCTATTTTCCTTTCAAGCGTTGAACTCTGTGAAGAACTCCAGCCAGCCCCAGCCCCTCACGTGGAGGCAAACCCTGCTTCAGGAGAAGGGGGATTAGCTGGCAGCAACTTTCATGGAGCTAATGGACCCAAATGACGCCGTGCTTCAGCAACTCTCTGAACAGGCAAAGGCTTGAGTCATCATTAAAGCGAGGGGAGACATTTGAAGGATGGGGACTCGGCAGCTCCCAAGAATCAGGCCCCTTGGAGGGATCTTAATTGGGCATCACAACCCCTAGCTGCTTTTGAAAAGCTTGACAAAAGTGTTTTGCTTCTCCATAGAAATAGCACAGCTGCAGCACATCAGGCAGAAAGAACATTGCAAGCCAGCTAGTTGCATCCTGACACGCGGAGGAATCATAGCAACCAAGGTGACCGTGCAGCAACGGACCAGCTGCGATGCACAAGGAAAGACAAAGAGAGCTCCTTCGCATCCAGCTCTTTGGCCCAGCCCGGGAGCAGCGCAATGGCCACAGCCCACCCCGCTGAGAAATCGAACCATCCCTCAAGAGTCCAACCTGCTCCAGTCTCAGGAAAGCACTTAACCATGTGCTTAACTTCAAGCGTGCTTAAGTCCTCCTGAAGTAACCTGACTTTGAGCATGTTTCATATTATGCATGTGTTTCAGGGCTTTCCTGAATGAGAGCCTCTGGTCAGCTGTGTCCCCGTCCTTTCTATGGCCCCACCTCTCTACTCTTGGTCCCTCCATTGCCACCGTGGCCACATGATACTAGCCACATCACTGGAGGCATGAGAGAAAGATGCTCAGGTCCAAGAGTGATAAGAGCAGGACAAAATACAGAACAGACTTCATAGATATTAGGGGACCTCATGAGACCATTGACAGCACATCCTGCATGGTTACTGCAGTTAAGGGGTATACCCCCTCCCATGCAGATGCTGTATAGCAGAGGTGGGTAATTATTTGGGCTGGAGGGCCAATTAGGGAGTTTTGGTGAGCTCTCATGGGCTGGGTCAGCACCTCCTCACCCCCCAAACGACAGCTCCCCAAAACTCCCCAAGTGGCTCTGCTTTATGCTGGCCCAGGTGGCTGGGATGGGGCCACGGGCAGATGGGGAGAGACATCCAGGTGCAGGCTGGGAAGGCAGGGCTGGGGCTGGGATCACGGGGACTCGACAGCATGGAGCTGAGGCCCAGGGCCCAGTGCAGAGCCGTGATCTGCTCCCCACACATCCCTGTGACAGGTGCTGGTTCCACGGGCAGGGAAGCGCATTGCAGCTCTGCCCCAGGCCCGAGCCCCGTGCTGTCACCACCCAGTGATCCAGGGGTCTCCACGGACATCAGATGGGACCTGAGTGTGCAGAGCAGACGTTGCAGGGGCATGCGGGGAGTGGTTTGTGGATCTGCCCCAGGCCCTGGCCCTGCAGTGTCACCGCCCCGCGATCCCGAACCTGGATACCGCTCCCTATTTGCCTGCAGCCCCATCCCACCTGCTTGGCCACAAGCCCTGCCTGCATGGGTGCCACCCCGAGGTGGGTGTGGGGTGAACAGGTTGGGGTGCCTGGGCAGTGGGGCCAGGTTTGGCAGCGGCAGCTGCCAGAAGGAGCTGCTGCCAGGGCTGCCAGAAGGCGAAGCTGGCCACTGTGCTGAGCCCCTCTGCGTGCCCAGGGGCAGTGGGACTAGCTGCACATGCCACAGCCTAAGTTGCCCCCTGTGCTTGGGCCAGGCAGACCAAGGGACCTGCTGCAGACCAGACAAGATCCCTTGGAGGGCTGGATCTGGCCTGCTGGCTGTATTTTGCCCACCCCTGCTGTATAGGCTCACCTTTTGGTAACACAGTTCCTTCTCATCACGGAAATCCCAGTTACACGAATAACCTAGTCTGTCAAGGCCATAAAGTGTCTGTCTGGGAGGACTCCCGTCCCAGTTTTACTGTGGCAGTACTGCTACTTTGAATATCCTGGTTTCTAACCTGTAGTCGGAGCAAGGAAGCTGTGTGCTTTGAGCTTTGGATTATGGTAGCATTGTCAGGGGGAAGAGGCCTGCTGTGCCAGGTCCCAGATGCAGGACAAGAAAAGGAAAAGCTGACAGCTGCTCCCAAAATTGCAGTCGACACAGGCAATCAAGCACCAGGGCACCTGGTGCCAGGAAGGAGACCGAGTCTCCAGTATCTTGCACAGCCAAGGGCTCTCTCCTGTTCCAGGCATCCCTTGCCCTACCTTACAGCACCTTCACTGCAGGTTTCTGTGCTCTCCTGCTCTTTTTCCATGCATATTCTGCCTACCTTTAGGCCTGACGCTTTGCTCAGTGCCCCACACTGCCATCAGGTTCTTCAAGCACATTTCTTCCCTGACAACACTGCCTCCCATGCCTCCTTGCAGCCTGATGGTCAGACGTACCCCAATGCACTAATTCCATCACACGCCTCTAACTAAAAGCACTTAACTCCTGTGGGATGCACAGACTTGTTATTTAAAAGGACTTTCCTGAGTGCTTGTTTCACATCCAAGAAGCCCAGGACCCAGTTGTTCTAAGAGGCTTAGAATTGGCAGCCATACAGCAGCAGAGGCGTCCTAGATCACATTAAAACAGTCAGGTTTTGTACGAAAGAGCAAATTGCTTATACAAATCAAGCTAGCGTGGCTGGTTCCCAGTCAACACAAATTAAGCTTTCCAAGCACCTTGCCTTAGCATGGGATGGCTGGGTATAAGACCCATCCAGGAGGAAGATGTGGATGGTACAGCAGTGAGACATGCATCTGCTTTTCAAATGAGCCTGTATGCCCCATCTGCAAGCTGCTCTTCCTGCCAGGCCTGCTGATGGGCTGAGAGAGGTGCGAACAATTTTTTTTCAGTGCATGAGCCATACTTAAATACTGGGGCAGAGGAACCATTTGGGGTCGACCCAAAACAAAAAACATTGAGTTTTCTCCTTCGTGAGACAAAAACCAAGGGTTTTGTGTCAACTAAAGGGTCTCTCTGCCATTTCAGGGCTTTTTTTCCCCAATTTTTTGGCCAAAAGCTATCCAATGCAGGCAAATTTCTCCATGGAGAGAAAAAAAAAAATCATTTTGAAATGAAAATCTCAAATGGTTTCATTATGAAAATGTCAACAAGAAATGCTTCAAATTTGGTTGTTTGTGGTATTGGTTAAAACTGAAAAATCTGGCGCGCACTAACAAATTCAGGAGTGGTTTTGGTTGGTTTAAAGCTCTGTCTTCATTGAATAAACTCTGGGTCTGAAAAATGCCCTCCCCTCCACAACATGATCAACCTACTCGTCCTCCTCGGTGTGCCCATCCCTCCCTGCTCACCACCTGGACTGGGGCAGAAAGACAAGGACAAGTCCGGGGGGCTCCTCTGTGCAACTCTTAATTAGGACATGGAGCCCTGCTACTGCCAGGTGGCCCAGGCTGGCACAGGCCAGCCTCCTCTGGGACTGCCAACAGGGTGCAATGCCTTCCTGTGTACTGCTTCTGTGTGTCTTTGTTTAAGGCTAAGGCTGAAAATCAGAGTCTTTGCTTCTTAGCAGTTGAGCTTCCCCTGCTCCGAGCTACCTACAGCCCCCCAAAACTGTTCCGTTACGTAAGAAAGCAGCTGTGCTCTTAATGAAGAGAAGCAGAACAGCCAGTCCTATCCTAAGAGGCAAGGAGCCCTTGAGATGACAAATCGATGATGAGAGAAATCCCTGAACCTGACTCAGGCAAACCTCCCGCTGAAGCCCCTTTCAAGGAGCTGCAGATGCCCAGCACCAGCAAGATTTGATCCCCAGAGTTTGAGCAGCTCTGTGCACATCTCCAAGAGAGTTGAGAGCAGTTCATTAGCAGCGGGTGCTTCCCCCAGCTATGCAGTGCACCCCGTGCTGCGGCAGCCGGCTGTCCAGAGTGGGGGTGCATCACGTAGCCCTGTCCGAAGGCAATACAAAAGGAGAGCCAGGCCCACTGTGCTCCATAATGAGACATCCCATTCGCCTGGGGATTCCTGGCTTGCTGGTGGTGGACAACACTAAACAAATGCTGTGTGCTCTGGAAAGCAAGGAGATGCTTTCGTGTATATGGAGCCATGCAGGCAGGACACAAGAACTCTGCCAGACAGCCTGCCGGAGACCACTCTCCCCTCCCCTACGAGCCCAGGTGATCAGGCCATAAATGAAATGTCACCGGCCTCATGCTGGCCCCTGGTGTTCAGGAAGATGAATGAGCAGACAAGAGGAGGAGACACAGGGGTGGCACCTGCCCAGAACAAAGGAAAGCACAAGCAGGGCGGCTCCGTCTCTCACTTTCCAGGATTGCAGCCCTTCTCAGCACCAGTGCCCATGCCAGGCAAAGTGCCTTTTAGTCCCACATCCCGAGTCACTGGAGGAGGTGACCCCCATGCACTGATGCCTATCTGGGGCAGGTGAGAAGGTGCAGGGATTAAAGCAATTGTCTGGGATGCTGGAGACACCATTTCATTTCCCTGCTGTGCCACAAAGATCCCACCTGGCTGTGGTCAAGTCCTGCAGGGCAGGTGTTATAGTAGTTAGGTGTGTAAAACTGCAGGTGAGCATCCAGCGAGACTTACAGTAGCACTCTGGTGCACAAACACTACTGAAATTCCCCGAACACCCACCCACCCGCCTCACTGGATGCTGAAACATGGTTAAAAATGTGGCCCTTAGTTTCCCTGTGCTTCAGCTGCTCATTGGCACAATGGGGAGAAGCAGTGCTGCCCTGTCCCACAGACCTGCTCTAGGGATGGACGTGCAGGTGAGGTGTGCAGATGCTTTGATTATGGAGCTACGTAAGGACCACAGAGAGACAAAATGATGCACCTCAAAAGAGGCCAACAGGGCTTGGCCAGCTTACAGCAGCTGAGAATCTGGCCCGCTGCACTTACTCAGAAACAAGGGCTGGGGGGGGGATTTGGCTTGCTGACTTCAAAAAGGAGATTTCCTCCAGGCACTTCATCATCGTGCAGCGATGTTCCAGGACGCACAGACAAGACAGATCTGACTCCGAACCGCCAAGAGCAATGACACAGGCAACACTTAATTCTCCTCCTCTCACTCAGCTCTGCCTTCCTGGAAATTAAATGCTGCTTTGGGGTTTTTTTTTTTTAAATGATTCTACCTCCATGCTCCTGGCACTCCCCGATGTAGCTACTGCCCTGATGGTCCTGTGGTAGCAAGGGCCAGAAGGACAGGCTTTTCACTTTCTTTGAAAAACAAAACAAGCAGCCCCCTCATCTCCTACTTTCTATTCCTGGCGATTTATGTTTCTTCCTTTCTGATGGGCTCACACCTTTGCTGAACCCTCAGATGATGCATCAAGCTCGGGTGATGTGCTAAGTGACCCGGAAAAAAGCCCTGACACGTGTCATAAAGCATTCGGAAACACACGGGAAAGGAATAGGTGCAGCCATATTCTCCAAGGGAGGGGCACACGGCAGAGATGGGTCTATAAGGGTTCAAAGGGAGAGCTGGGGGCTTGATTTTATGAACAGCTTGAAACGAAGCCCAGGAATGACTTTAACGTACTGCCCTGGAGCAGGGAACCAAAGTCTTCCTTTCCCCTAGGGAGTAGGTGCAGGATGGGCTGTAACAGTGGAAGTGTCCCTGGCAGCTCTGGCTGAGGAGCTAGACCTCACCTGCAGAGAAGGGCTCAGCCTCCATGGTCTATTCAAGCCCTTGGCCTCTCTGCTGAGGCTGATGATGCCCTTGGCCAGAGGGTGCCACTAATGACAGCAGTCGCCTGCCCATTACTGGCAGAGCCTCACCAGGCTTTTCAGAAGACAAGGAAAGAGACACCAAGCAGAGGCAGGAGCCTCATGTGAAGGAGACGCTCGGGGCAACAATTCAAAGGCAAGGGGTGAAGCCAAGACCCTACTTAAGCCAATGGAAACTTTGCTTTAGGCTACAATAATGCCAGGGTTTCACTCATGAAGCTGCAGAGACACTGTCTATGCATCGTTGGCAGAGGTTGACCTGCAACCCCAGGCCATGGAGGTTGGATGGTCCCATCCTTCAGACATAGCATCCTGGTTGGGAAAGTTGTCCCGTAGGACCAAAAGCAGCCCAGAGAGACAACATGTACCAAGCAAGCTTCACCGCCAGGCTTACAGGAAGAGGAGGGGTGTCTGGCCGACCAGATTGAGAATGCCATTGCCAACCCATTGCAAATGCTGCATGACCTCACATCGCAGCCAGACACAAACCAGCGACCGTATCTCACAGCCAGTCCTCACGGACTGCGCGAGTACTGCAGAGATCACTCAAGAGCCTATCTGCAAAGTCAATTTACTCTTCATGTTTGTTTTTCAATGCAGCCTGGAAATATAAGATTTCTACAGGGGGGGGATTTGCTGCCGAAAGGGCGTGTATGCGTATGTATGTGTGCATGTGAGGGCAAAGGAACCATTAATCTGCCAGCTGCTGTTTCCCAGGACTCCTGGAGAGCCTGAACAAAGGCAACTGTTACCACGAGGGGTCCTCGCTGTGGAGGGAATTCATATATATACATTTGTTTGAGTATTTGATCAACTGTAGAGAGTTTGCACAGCTTGTGAGGAAATTAGCTCTTCCAACTCATTTCTACAATTGCCAGCTCCCCCTCAGCCCCCTCCTCCACTCTCCTTGGACGCGCCAGATTTGCCCATAAAAGCTGCAGATTTCTATTAATCCCCTTTGTGAAAACCACCATGCAGGTACTTGGTTTGGAGGGTGCATTTCAGCCCGGTGGGTCCAGCTGAGGAAAACTGCAAGGTCTGCAGTGAATGACCACTACGTGAGACAAGTGCAACAAAGAGTCTACCACAGATGCCATCGAGAAACTCCCTTTACAGTTCTGCTGCTGCCTGCGAAGTGCTTGGCCCTAACGCAGGTTTCACATGTGAGAATGTGCATGGAAAATGGGTTTTGCATAAGGGCTCATGGCTAATTAGTCACATACACTTCAAGGTCTGACCATCCCAGGGAGAAACACAGGGAGTTCTGTCATTGACTCTAATGAGGTCGATTTTTCACCCAAAGTCTCCTAAATGCTGCAGCTTTTGGCAAATTCCACACATCAGAACCAGAGGGTCCATTCGCAGGACCCTATTCCTGTTGGGGGCTTGATTAAATACCAGTTGAAATTGCTGGCCTCAATGGGCTGAATACCACATGCATCCAGTAATAAAGCATCAAGCTATTCAACATCACATTTAAAAAGCATGGGGTCAAGGTTTCACCCCTCTTAAGTCAACGGCCAAATGGTTATTGACTTGAGTGGACCCAGGACTTCACCCCAGGGGCATTCCCACTCATCTTCAACATCTAGGGCTGCTCTATGGTTTTGTGGTCTTCCTTCCATCCCTTGGGAAATGTGTCTGGCTCTGGGGGTACATCTCCATAACAACCTGGTCCCACTTCCTCTGCACACAGGGACTGAGAAGCACCCCTAACTGGGAAGGCAGCTCCCAGGATTGAAGCCCAAACCCATAGGAGTTGGGATGCAACATGGAGCAGCGTGGAAACCCGCTGTGAGCCGCGGCGTCAGTCCTGGAAGCTGCTTCTCCTCACTCCATTTCTCTTATGCGGCACCCTGTAATGTCATGTCCATTTGTAGATTGCACTTTATTGGTATTTATTTGGCAGCCTCACTAGACTTTGCCTTTTAATTTATACATTATGCATTCTGATTAATTGGCCGATAAAGCTCTGTCCGGTTTAAAAGCAAATCCTCAGCCCATTTGCTTTTAGTGGGGCCGCGAGAAAGCAGTTTAACTCATTACATTGTAATGCTCGTGCTCAAGGCTATGCCGCGGATAAAGGTATTTCAAGATCATGCATGTGGAAATCAGCATGGATTTGTACTAATAACCTCTGAGGGCTGAGCCGCATGTGGTCATTGTGGACTCTGCAGCCTTTGGGTGAGCTCTGCAGGAAATGACTCTTCCTCCTCCTTGTCCTCAACCCAGCACATCTGCAGCACCCCTCTCTCTCCGTTATCTGCTACCAACCAGCACTCTTCAAATGCTGCCAGACTTCATTGCCCAGCTGCTTTATCTTCCAAGAGGCATCTTCAAGCCTTTTCCACCTTGCCACTCCTTATGCAGAGGAGGAGCTCCCTGCACAAATCTGCAAAACCACTAAATTTGCCTCCCTTAAACCCACCTCTGGTGATGGCTAAGCACAGCTGCCAATCGCTGCTTCTTTGCTGCTATGTTGCCCCGTTACCTTGGGGCTGTCTGCTCCATCTTCCTGCTATCTTTCATTGTGTGCTGTGGCCCTAACAGGGCAGGTATCACTCTGCCATTCTGTGAGTGTATGAAGATGAGCACAATGAGGCACAATTAGAGCCGCTTGGCACAACGGGAACAGTCACAGCCCTATCATTGTGGGGCCAGGGTGCAAGACTGCAGCTCTGCAGAGCAATGCATCCATCTGCAGCTCCATGCCTTATTACTTAAAATGGGGAAGAAGGACACAGACCGTTGTGTGTGAGCGGTTCGGCATCCCTCAGGGCCCAACTGCAACACGTAACCAATAGTATTGCTAATCTATAAACACCTGAGACATGTGACACTGGCATTTCCTCTAGCTTTGGCCTATGTGCCAAGCCCTCCCACCCCAAAATCATGCCATACACCTGATGAAGGGTGTTTGTGCTCCAAATCATGCCACACAGCTTGACAAGGGCTGTTTGTGCCCAAAAGCTTGCAAAAATTTTTTTTTTTTCCCAACTACTCGAGTAGGTCTAATAAAAGATATCGGATTTACCCAAAGAACTTTATCTGCCTATGTCCTTAGACCAACATGGCTACAACCCACACTCATGCCACACCCCCCATGATCACAACAATTTCCCTCTTCTCACCAGGGGTTTCCAAAAGCTGTAAAAGACCTCACAGAGGCAAATTTATCACAGGAAATTCTTACCGGCACAAATGAGGAGTGACACACACAGACGGACTCTTGGACCGAGTCTGGGGGGAAAGGAATTAATTCTGCTGGGCTGAGTTTTAAAAGCATGAAAGAAAGTACGAACATGCAAGAAAAGGAACTAACTCTAAAAGCAAACAGCATTTCCCTTGCATGTGAAACCTGGAGTGAATAGGCGATGGACTCCTCCGCTCGGGGCCTTAATTCCCACCCGTCAGCTTCACTGCCTCTTCTCCCCTCAAAATGTTGTTATCTATCACTCTCTTGGCATGAACAGGACCGGGTGCATCTCTACTCTATGTCTCACTTGCTCAGCTGATAAGCCTGACAGTCCCGGGCAGCAGTGACGGGATTCGCATTTCCAGTGGATAAAGTGCCATTTACGTGAGACGGGCATCGGAGGGCTGTGACCAGCGTGACCGAGGACAGGAAGAGGACAAGAACGGCTTGTATATTCCTCCCCACCCCGCTTTCTTTTTAGGGAAAAATCTGGAGCTGCTCCAGAACTGAAAGCTGTGAAGAAAGCCGCGATTCCCATTAAAATTCCCAGTATGGCGGAGTTGACAAAAGCTCGGGAGCGAAGCAAAACAGGCTTGGGGGGGATGAGGGCGGGCAGAGGAGGAATTTGGCAACTGACTGTATTTTGCTGTTGTCAAGGGGATCACAGGGGAATTTGGCAGAGGGCATTTTCTCTCCAGTTGGGCTGATGTCTTAGAGAGTTTTCAAGGAACCTCCTTTAGGCCACATGGGTTTTTTCCCTCAAGGGGTCGGTTGTTTTTTAATGTTCCCTTTTGTTTTCTGGACATTGGCGCTTTCTTTGGGTTTTCCTCAGCAAATTGTTATGTCCTTTCATAGGGAACAACCAGTGACTTGTTCCCGCAAGAGAGAAGGGGGAGGGAAACGTGCCCCCAGCCGAACCCCGTTCCCTGTCAACCTCCCATCTCAATGGAGAGCATTGGGTTATCTGCTGCCCTGCCTCCAGCCATCCTTGGGCCAGCACTAAAGGGCCACATCCTCAGCTGGTGTAAATCAGCAGAGCCTAGTGGGCTTTCATGGCTCTTCAGAGGATCTGGGCCATCCAAGGTCACGCAGGACCTTGGAGCAAACTGGCACGACAGCAGCTGAAGTTCACCGCGGCATGGATCAGAATCCATTGCCGGCAGATGGGACAAGGCGCCGCTGCAGCACGGGGGGCTTTGGTATTAGGAGATGGGATGAAAAACGACAAGCAGACAGACAGGTATTAACTACAATGAGAAGCTGTACCTTCCCATGGAGTTGAGGGGACTCAGCACCTCCAGAAAGCAGACCCGCAGGCAGGTCCAGGCTGCCCAGCTAAAGCAGGCTCCCTCTGATGTGCAACCAGCATCTGGACTTCTAAAGGGTTATGCAAAGCTGTTGATGCCCCGATGCCCCACTCCCTTTCCGCCCTCTGCAAAAGGCTGTTTGTTACCCATGGGACACATCCTGGTGTCCAGCACAGGGATTAGCTCCCCCTCAGACACCACTTGAACAAGGTGTTCCCTAATCAAGGGCATGCAAGCACCAAGCAAGAAACCCAAGCACATGACTCAAAATTATTACCCAAAATGCTTCCTGCAGGGCCCTGGCATGGAGCTTCCCAGAGCCTGTGCTGTGCTCGGTTAGGGACACAGCCCCTTGCCTCTCCTGCATCCTGGGCTGAAGGGACAGACAGCCCCAGCTGCTTGCCCCCATGTGCTCACCCGATCTCCGCGTTCGCAGGAAGGCAGTGACTTGTCAGAGGGGCTCCTGCTGGTTACTGAGTGTGAGCTAATTCTAGCAATCGGCTTCTCATCTGTCACCATGCTGGGTCTTAGCCTCGGGTACTGGTGCTGATGGAGATAGGACTCAGCCAGCATGCAGTGGGGAGTGGGAGCAGTGGCAGTGGGGTGGGGGGATAGGGTGCAGTCAGGCAACAGCACAAGAACAAAATGCCACTGGCTTCTTTCCCCTCCCTGCTCTGCCCCTGCCCTCCCATTGTGCACAGCATGCAGCGCTGGCAGGGGAAAGGGGTGCAAGGGAGCTGTGGCAGGGGGAGTGACAGCCCAGATGCCCACCGCAGTGCCACATTGCAGGTGCCTTCCCTGTGCCCAAACCCTGTCTGCAGCGTTTCCTGCAGCATGGCAGTACTACCCCTGCACCCCGCCAGCCTCAGTCCCCAGACGAGTCACGTCGCTGAACAGTCACGCCATCAACATAAGTAAAACTTCATCCCAGGCAAGCATGATGGAAGCAATAAAGATCTCCGGCAGTGCTGATAACTGCCAAGGTCACCAGCTTAAGGGCGCACTCCTCGCTGACAACCGAGCCTTTATTGACTTCAAAACACAATTTTTATTTTGAGTTGATCCACGACTCACTGGCAGGCACGAGACAGCTGTCCCCCTTCCACAGGCATTCGGCTTCGCAGGGCTTCTCCCTGGGACGGGGGACTTGGCCTTACCCCTGCCCAGCACAGCATAGGAACAAATGATCTGGCTAAACCTCTGGGATGGCTCCTAATGCAGCCAGAGGGAGGGGAGCCTGGGCAGAGAAGGACTATAGCCTCTGATCCCAGAAGGCTTCATTGCTTCCCTCGCTCCTAACTGGGATGAAGTTTGCCTTTTGTTGGTGGGTGTTGGAGGGAAGTGTGTTAAGGCTGCCTGTGTTGCATCTCTAAGGCTGAGGTTGTACGGCAGTTACAGGTGCTCCCTCCCATGTACTTGTGGGGACGGGCCATGTTTAACCTCCAGTGCAATGGCAAGTAGCAATAAAAGTTGTGGGACTTGGCTCTGGCATGTGACTTGACATCCATGCATCTCAAACCGAAGCAAGCTGAGCCCCACCACACAGTCAGCCCCAGAGAGCACCTTGGCCAAGCCAAGCTGCGCAGGCCCTCAATCACAGGCTAATGTCTTAATGCTCCAGATATAAGAGGAAAGGACAGGAAGGGTGCTGTGTGCTCACCCACCAGGGATGGTGAGGCAGGACAGCCCTGCCGTTGGGGTGCCAAGCTGGGAATCAGAAGCTCTGGGTTCAGCTTCCTGTTGTAGTGCAAACCCTGAGCAAGCCCCTCATTTCCCCACCTGTCAAGCTGGAGGACAATGGCACTTTTCCACCTGCCCGGGATGCGGTGAGGAGCTCAGATACAATTGTAATGGGGCAGGTGGGAACCAAACACAGAGAGATGCCAGGCTTGTGGCTGCGGCAAAGGCTCTTTTGGGGAAAAGCAGGGGAGGATGGGGACCTTGCACCCACTGCTGTGGTGGTGGACTGGATGTTCAGTGATCCTGGACAGAGTTTGTCATGCAACCCCTGGCACCGAGGCTCTCTGAGGCTGTGCTCGCTGCACGCCTGTCCCCATCCCAGCCTGGGACACGTTGGCGTAGAACAAGGCCTGCCCTAGACCCTGGGCCTGCAGAGGCCCTGCGGACCAAGAACAGAGGCACTGTTCCCTGCGTACATTGGAGAGTGTGCCCAGCCCCGGTGCCTGTCATTGCTCTGGAATACATTGCTCACGGCTGTGCTTGTAGAGGGCTGTACAACAGGGGCCTTGTGCCAGGAGCCTGAGAGAGCTGGGGTGGAGGGTAGTGCCTCTGGCATGCACACGCGAGAGCATGGGTGCAGCAGGCAGAGGTGAAAGCTGGTGGGGTGGGCAACATGGAGAGAAAAGAAGCCAGCTTGACAATGGGAGTCAATGGCTTCATCCAAGTCAGTTGGACATACCTTGTGGAGAGCACAGCACAGCACTGTCCCTCCAGTCCCGTAGGATCCACTCGTGTCCGGCAGCCTCACTAAGGAACCTTGTGCCCAACAGCCTGGGTCCTGCCCCATCAGCACTGCAAGGGCACTGTCACAGCCAGAAAGGTGGGAGGGTGGTTCCAGCTGAGTTCAGCTGCAGGCATCGCGCATTCAAACAAGATGAGCCCCAGGACTGAAAACCCCCGCGGAGCGACACAAACCGGCGAGGCAGTGGTACCTGATGCCGGCTGAATGGCTGGGCCGGCCAAGGAACGGAAAGCGTGGCTTGCAAATGATGCTGAATGCTCTCCCTCTGCCTGCCCCTAAAAACCTACCATTCTGCATTTGCAAGAGGTTTTTTTTTCAGAAAAAATAATCTAGGCCTCCTACTTGACACAAATAGCAACACGCCCATTTTCATATTTTAATATGCAAAAGTGTTTGATGAGGGAGGAAAACAAAATAAGCTTATTTCTGCTTTTTATTTTTATTTCCCCCTCAAAGAGAAAATAAATAGTTCAGTCAAAACCTGGAAGAGAACTGGGCACTAAATAGATCAACTCTGAAAATGCAAAATCTGCATGGGGACACTAGGGGGAGCAGAAGCAAGGGAGGAAGAGAAGCAAGAGGTTCGGTTTTTGTCACAAAACTTCTATTCTGCGCTATCCAGGGTCTGAGCTGGAGACATCCTGCTTGCAACTGCTGCACTTTATTGGAGACCTCAGTTGGACCCTACTTGGCTCCCTGTTTTCTCATCTCTCCCTGAGCGTGCTCACAAAGCTCTGCTAACTAGGGCTGCAGGACTAGCTTGGTGTGGTAACACATGACTCTCAGGCCCCTGTGGCCCGTGCAGTCACACAAAACCCCAGCACAAGCAACCCTGCAGTGATCAACTGGAGGACTCGAACCCACAACGTTCAGCTCTCACTGTAACAACTGCTGCCACTTGCACTGCAGGGCTGCTTGTGCTGCTTGAAGATTATGAGACTGATGCTTCTCCTTATGCAAACCGACTAGCAGGAAGAAACAAGGCTACGTCTGTACTGCAGTAACTGCAGCTCATGTAGATGTAAATAGAGTCAGCTTCAACCTAGCTAGCTCAGGTACAGATGGCAGTGAGACAAGGCAGCACCGGGCAGAGCAGCTGCACATGTACTCAGCTTCTTGGGAGGCAGCCCACACCGAGATCAGTGGTCCCGCAACTACTTGGCCTGGCTCCTTTAAAGTTAGACATGGCAGCAATGTAGAGGTACCAAAGATCACTACAACACAGCCCCAGATATTCGTCCTGGTCCTAGTGCTACTCAGCCTTGGCTCCTGAAAGAAGCATCACACCCTCATTGTGCTACTGGAAGTGGATCCAAACTGGATCCAAATCCGTACAGGGGAATGGTTCCCCATCCACATAATGGGAGAACAGCTTTCACCAGCAGAAGCCGTTCCCTAGTTACATGCATTAGTGCATGCAAAGCGCTCCTTTGCATGCTTCTTCCATGGGAGGTAGGAGGGAAGCACCCATTTCTGATATAAATCCCTTCTTGGGGTGGCTCAGAGTCCTCTCCAGCATTCGGCTTTCAAAGGAGAAATGCAAAAGAGGCTGCAGGCTTGCCGCTGCAAGCAGCGCCCTTGCCATCCTAGAGTTAAACTTCCCTGCTTGCCCTACAAGCCAGTGGATCTGAACTGGGAGGGCAGGACTTCTGGGGCAGGCCTGCTCCGCATGCTGGCTCTTCCAAGGAACCGGCGGTCCCCTCGGGGCAGGGCAGCGCGTGAGGCAGGCTGGCTGCTGACACGAGTTTGCAGCAGCAGCAGCAGCAGCCGTGGGATTTCTTTGCATAAGTCATTAATCATTAGGTCAAATGAAAGGCTTTACATTTATTCAAAGTGGGCGGCTAGTCACTCACAGCCAGGTGAATGAATAGCTCCCCTTCCTCCCGCCCTCCGGGGCTACTTCTGGCATCTCTCAGGGCCCTCTGGTGCCCAGTCTGGGTACGGCACCCTTTCAGAAAGACCCAATTTGGCAAGAGACTGGTTTTCAGAGGGGCACCAAGCCCTGTCCATACAGATCTGAAAGCGCCTCAGAAGAGCCAGGGCAGTGCGGCTACTAAATGATGGGGCAAGCTCCCATTCGCTCCCCAGCTCCTTTCAAAACTCCCCTCTGCACAGGGATCTGAGTGCGAGGCAGAGACCGCAGGGAGCAGGGCAGCTTGCTACAATTTGGATTCACTTACATGCTCAGCACCCGATTTCCAGCCGCCACCAACGTCTCCCTTTGCCCTTCTAGTGGGGGTCAAGTGACTGGGCTAAAGTTACTCCCCTTCCCACAACACCCCTCGCCCTCCTGGGTGCACCATCCTGCTCCTGTGCTGGTTCCTCTGCTCCTTGGCCCTTGTTGTGAGAGGGCACTTGCCTCCATCCAGATCTCTCTGCAAGCACCCTCCAGTCATCTGCATCCTGCCCCAGGGCCTTCAGCCCTACCCTTAATGCCTTGCAGAGCTCCCCCGGCATCCCTAGGTCTGCCACTCTGTGCCAGTGGTTTCCATCTCACCCCAGCTCACTATTGTGTTCCACGTCAGGGGAACTGTCTCCCCTCCAGCCACACATCCCCTCCCATCAAGAGCTTCTGTGATAGCCCCAGCTCAACCACTATGTTCTCAACCCCTCTCATCATCAGGCTTTTAGGGCTCAGCTTTGCTTTAGGAAACCTTGAGCCACCCACTGCAAAAAGCCTAGACAGCCTGCTCAGGACCTGACTGAGAAGCTAACACAGTGGTGACTAGTTGCTCACTCAAGTAACGACCGTGCCCAGAGCTCACCAATGCAAAGACCTCACAGCCTGACCCTCAGAGTAAATGCCTCCAGGCTCTGTCCACCCACGTTTTCCTTTGTACCTCGTACAGAGAAGAAGAACACGTCTGTGCTGAACAAATAAATCAGAAACCAGTGAGGATGAGCATGTGAGGAAACATTGAGGATGAGGATCAGAAAACAGCGAGGATGAGTGAATTATTTGCTGGCTGGTGAGGATTGCACTACTGCACTGTTGAGGCATCTCGCGACGGTGCCAAAGTGTCAATCCCAGCCTGGCTCTGGACCTGCCCTGAAGGCAGCCCCTGGCCCATCCAGCTCCAAATGGGTACCTGCTCCCGGTCATTCAGGCTGGAGGGCTTCAAAGGCAACTGGATGTGATACTGGCTATGAAGCCCAATGTGCCTTAAACCTGCTAACCTAATGGCCACCCAGGTGTGGGCCAGACCTCCGAGTGCTGGATCTGTTCTTTGTACTGCCAAAGCACTGCAAATGCTCAGGTGTTTTCAGCAGCCTCTGCCTCAGGAGACAGGATTGATGCCTCAGGAGACAGGATTGATACACTGAGCACTGGAGAGGGTGCAGGACCAAGGTGGCTCAGTGGGGAAGGGAGGCCAGAAGTCCTGTGTCACTACTCACTAAGACTGTGTGAACAAACCTCAGGCATGACTGACAGAGGAAAGGTGACCCAACGCTCAGGACACTGGCATGGCACTAGAGAACGACACAGCTACAATCCCTGCTCTGCCACAGACTTGTGGGATGGCCTTGGGCAAGTTATATAGCCTCAATGCATCTCCTGCGCTGAGCTACACATTGGGGATAGTGGTAACTCACCACCTCCCCGGGGCTATGCAAGGACAAATGCACCACAAGCAGTGCTAACATATTAGTACTGGAAGCCATATAAGCGTGAGAGATTGGCAGACTTAGGTTTTTGGCTCCCAGCCCACCCAGAGCAGACTCCAGTAATAGAAACAGAGGCAGGAGTCAACTCTCCACCCCCTGCTCTTCTCACTACGGTGCTTGAAATAGAACCAGAAAGCCCCAGCTCGCAGCCGTGTCCCCAATTATCTGAGCACCCTGTGTCCCTCCTCTTCCCTTGCAAAGCTGCCTCTCTCACCCCAGCGCTGCGATGGTTATTACTCCTTCGTACCCGCGTGCGACAGAAATGTTTGTGCTGAAAAATATCCCCCCCGAGTCAGTACATTAATGTCCTGTGATGAAAAATAGGTCTGTCTGAATATGCTCAAGGTAATTCAGAATACATTTGAGGTGATTTCAGACGCAAAAGTCTGCCTGCAACAGCATGCCAGGCGGTGTTTATCAGTGCTTTCTCCTGCACTTCCATTTCTCCTTCCTTGTTATTTTTAAAACATCTGAACAATGATGGAACGAAGCATCCATAGCTCAGGGGAGAAACAGGCCTCTAGTCACCTCGTCCCAGCTCTCACAGAAGGCACAGCTTTGCACTTTCTAACCAAGAGCTTTGCACTGACATGCCTGTGTGCAAATATGGATTGGTTTACAGGGCACGCAGAGCCCAGGCTCTGACCCTGCCATGCTGGAGCCAGTGATTTCAATGGAAACAGGGCTAGGTAATGGCCACAGTCCCATCAGTATAAATTTAAAGCAACCCCCAGGGTGTTAGGCCTGGATTGGGATCTCATATTCCCCAGTGCCTGTGTGCTGATAGTTGCAAAACCATTGAAATCCATGCAGTAAGTTCCCAACTCCATTTTAGTGGCATAAATCTGAAGATGCCCAACTGATTTCAATACCACTGGAGCCAGACTCTGATCCCATTTATTCTGGCGCAAGTCTGCAGAGGCTCCCCTGATCTCAATGACATTATGACCATTCAGCTCTCTTTCACTGCTGTGTATCTAAGGATGCTCCATAGATTTCACTCTTAACAGGGCTTTGGATAAGGATCTACAAGAGCTCTGAGTCACTCATACCCCTGGAAATCAGGCACTCCATCCTCCAAGTGCTCTACAAACAGGACCTAACCCTGACATCACATTGGCAGATGGACACTATTATTCCCATTTATGGATGAAGTAACTGAGAGCTGGGGTTAAACGGTGCCTTCAAATGTATTAACTGGGTTGAACATGAGGAAGGGCATGGGAGCAGGTAGCCCAGAGTAGTGTGAGGTGCTGTGCTTTCACAGTGCATGCAGCATGTCTTGCTAGAATGGGATGGTGGGACTGGATACACCTCAAGTGGGACCCAGATTATACCGGTCAGCCCCGTCTTCCCTCCCTCCCCAGCACACGGGCAGCAGCCGTATCCTCCAGGGTCACTAAACAGTGCAGAGGTGTGACCCCCAGCACAGCCCTATTCCATACACGGGCACCAGGCCCGCCTCACACGGGGACTATCAGCATTCGAGCACCAAGAGACAGAGAACAAAATCACCCCACTGGGGACCTTAGCAGGGACCTTTTGGAAGTCAGAGGCAACCTCTTCTTGGTGCCACCTTGGATCAGCTGGTGACAAACAAATCCAAAGTCATTTGCTCTCCCCAAGGCCTCGCTTGCTCACAGGAGATGGCATGTTCAGTTCATGCTTTTCACTACACAGTGTTGCTCACTTTTAAGTTCTCAGCCTCACTGCCCCAACCTATCAAGAAATCAACCCAACCATGAGCAGAAACACCCTTATTATCAGCCACTGTTGACCCCTCTGTGAGTCTGCAAAAGGGAAAGCCATGATGGGAAAACTGATGGAGACTTGGCGGAGGAAGGACTGAAGAGTTGTCTCAAAGGTGGACACAGCAACTCCTCTCTCCAGCAAATACTGCTTTGCCCAATTCTTTAATTAATGCAGGGGGTCAACTGCCTTGTAGCCCCCAGACACCCCGTGCACACACACACAAGTACACCGGTGCATGCAAGCCTATGCAAACTGACACCCACACAAGACCCCTATGCATGACCCATGCACCCACCCCCTCACAGAGAATCACACGTGCATAATGCATGAGCATGACCGCACAGAGGAGAAGGCCCAGCACGGCAACCTCACGCACTGCTAATCCCCTCCTTTTGCAAACTGATCCATTATATAAAGGAGCCTGAGGGATGACCAAGAGTAGCAAACCATACATCCTAGAAATGAAACCTCAAACAGGCCATTTCTGATAACAGATTACACTGCAGCAGCTCAGGGAAACCCCATCACACATGCAGAGGCGGGTGTAGGAAGGGAACCAGGCTTTTTCCCTAAAGCTCCAGAATAAAATACTATTAAGAGAAAAGAACAGGGTTCTGCATTAGAGGCAGGAACCCTGCAGAGGCCAATGACAGGCATCCTGCAGAGCGGCAGGCCCACCCCGCTAAGACAGGCTGCAAAACTTGTGGCTGGCTCATGTGTATCACCTGTGGCAAAGCACTTCAGCCCAGATGGAGGCAGAATTTACAGCAGTAACAAACAGCGGCAAAAAAGCGTGCGTGTATGTGCGTGCGTTGTGCACAACTTGTTTTACTGCTCACAAACACAACTTGGAAAGGAAACAAAGGGATGGGTTTCTGGGCTCGAGGGGCCCCATCTGTTTCTATACCGTATTTATGTATTTATCAATTAATGCATCCACTTTACCTTGTTGTTTTGTACCAGCTTGAAAACAGAACCACATCCCTGAGCAGTTCTGCCTCTTTCCTAGCTGCTAAGTGACTGTTCTGTTTTATTTCCTTTCTTTCTCATCTTTTTAAGCTCAGATTTGTCTTATACGGATTGAAGTCCCCTGCCTTTGTGCTGGGGACATTGCTGGTAAATAATGATGCCGATAATGATGGCGATGCGCTTCTCCATCTGTGGATTTCAATGTGCTTTATGGTAAACACCCATTGGAGGGAGACAAACTTCGTGTTCATTTAGGAGGTGCACCAAAAAGGTAGAGAGAGACCAGGACGTTTGGGAGTCCCAAAGCAACTCAGTAACTGAGGAGGGAATAGGACCCAGGGGTCCTTGCATCTGTTCTGCCGGTATGGCCATTAGGCCACACATATGTAACGCCTACCCATATTATCCAAAGCGCTCACAAAATTAACCTTGGTTTTGATCACACGCTGGTCTCATCACCACTGCCCACAATTGTGCCATGACCAGAGACTAGAGGTTGGTAACCAGCATGTCCCTGTGCCGCTGGGAGGGAGAGCCCGCACGAGGTATGGTCGGTCGGCAGATAAGCTAACTGATCCAAGGGGTCTTTGATACTTTTAGAGGGTCCACCATTTCAAACCCCAGGTCCTTTGGGATGTTCCAGCCATAAGTGCCTGGTTACTTGTTTGAGGACCCCTCTTCATCAAGTCATCTCACTGAAATCTATGCGAATTACAAGGGCCTAAGGGCTTTACTGACCTGGGGCCTTAGTGGGCAAACTACAAGGCATGGACTCATCCATGGCTCTCCCAGGAATACCGTGCACAAGTCAGGCCATAGCTGTGTGCCCAGGGGCAGACAGTGTCACAAGAGAGACGTCATTCGCTTCGCAGCTCCCCTTCAATTCCAGGAAGAGGACAAACCTCAGATGGTACATGGTCTTGGGGTACAGACTGTCTTATTTCGTCGTGAGTTGCACAGCACCTAGCACCAGAGGATCTCGGTCAGGGACAGCAACAGGGGCTTTTTGGTGCACATATTTAGCAACGCTGCTCCAGCCTTGTGCCGGATGCAGCGCCCCTCCCGTAGGCCCTGGCATGGGAAGAAATCTCGGTCGTGCCCATTTCTCCCCCCACTCTTGCCCTGGTGGTGGTTGCTCTTGGCTCATCTCACCCCGCTACAGAGCATACGGGGGCAGTAAGGTAACCTCTCAGGCTCTGAGAGGCACAGGGCAATCCCAGCAAAACCAGGAAACCATCATTTCTACGTCCCCTGCTGAATAGCAGAGTGGGTGCTCCAGCGCCAAGCCAGGCTGCGGAGAGAGGCACATGCAGGATTTATAGCCTGAAACAGTCTAACAGTTGTTCACAGCATTAGCTGTCTGCACATTATAAACACTTACCATTTCCATCTCATCCACTCATTGTACTTTGCAGTTATGAAGTTGTTTCCACTTTCCACTCCCCCCACCCTGCTATAATATTTAGTCTGCAGCTCTGCTTATTTACATACTTAATTTCAGTTCTGTTTGCAAACACAAATTAGTTTTGTGCAATTACTCTGTGCATGGACATGGAGTTTATCCGCTTCAGCGATTTAACAGCATTGGAAGTGACTGCACCAGACCATATGGCTCTCTCTATATATAATCACAATATTACCTGCACATATTAGTTACATAAGAGCTACATTATAATTAGAGCAGTTCAAAAAAGTTCAAAGTAAATTGCAAAGAAAGACAAACTGTTTTGGGATGGAAAAAAAGACAGAAAAACAGACGAATAGCTACACAAATGGGTCAGATGGACAATGCTGAAGAGAAGAGCTGTGAACATTAATGTTTTTGGTTCACTGGTGAAACAAAAAGACATCAGAAAAAAATGTTTCGGTTCCATCTAAACACTTTGTTCAGTCAGATGCTAAAGGCTTGGTTTCATGATTATCTTCTCATTTACTTCTTCCATATTAATTACATGTAGGTACATTTCTCAACAAAAGGCCTCTTCATTTTGGAAATGCAAAACATTTGTTTTGCAAAATCTTGAACCATTTTCACTTTTTGATTTTTGGAAGGGGCTTTTCAGCCAAAATTCTGTACCAGATATAGCATGAAATGCTAGATATTTTAACAAATACCTGAATTGGTATTTTGCAACAAATAAAATTACAAACTGGAACATTTCGCCTGGGTCTTTTCTGCTACATTTTTAAATCTATTTCCTTTAATTTACAGAGAGAATATTTGTCAGGATTTGGACCCGGTTCTCCTACCCCTTCGCACCAGCTGCAAACATCTGCCGCTTCATTTGTTTGTCTGCTTCAGAACGTAAAACAGTTTGCTACTAAAATGATTTTAACTGGAAAATGTCTAGGCCAGGTCTAGAACGAAGGACTACATTGTACTTTGGTCTAACATACCCGTACAAAAGAATGCGAACGATCACTTTAAACCACTCCAAACCAAATGAGGACAGGATGCAAATCAAAGGAAGCGTTGCTTCCAGACTATTCAGCATGGATGAGGCCTCTCCTGGAGTAGTGTGTCCAATTTAGGGCCCCACACTTCAAGAAAGGTGTGGACAGACTGCAAAGAGTTCAGTGAAGAGCAACAAAAATTACTGGAGGCTTAGGAAGCACGACTGCTGAGGAAAGCCTACCTGTACTAGGGTTATTTAATCTGGAGAAGAGAAGAGCGAGGGGGGATTTGATAACAGTCTTCAAGTACCTGAAGGGTGATTATAGGGAAGATGGGAGATGGTCTTTTCTCTGTGGCCATAGGGGACCAGAGTAGGATCAATGGCCTCAAGCTGCAGCAAATTTAGGTAGGAGATTAGGAGGAACTTTCTGACTATGAAGGTGGTCAGGCACTGGAACAGGCGGCCGAGAGAAGCTGTGAAATCTTCATCCTTGGACGTTTCCCAGAGCAGGCTGTACAGACGCTTGCCCAGGATGGTTTAGTCAGGGATGATCCCACCTTGAGCAGGGGGCTGGACTACATGACTTCATGAGACCCTTCCAAACCTATTTTCCTATGATTTTGAGCTCTCTGATCCTAACTGCTGCTTTCAAAAAGAGCCCTCCACAAGCGGTTAACAACGCAATTACCAATGGCCTTTTTACGTTTTGTTCTTCAGTGAGGAATAATATGTAGAAATTACCTACTTAAAGGCTTCATTTATATTCTTTTAAACCAGACCATTCTTATTTAATAACTTATACACATTGTTGGAATGGCATACATTTTTACAGTCCTTTGCATTTTGTGGTAGACTGAACGGCATCACTTCTGGATGGCGCACTGATTGGTTATTGTGGGCAATGCTCTGATTAGTCCTAGCACTTATTCAGGGTCAATATGTCTATCGGTGAGGAGAGGAACACAGACTCTGAAAGCAGCTATCAGAGGCAGGGGAATGTGTACCTTGCAAGGGAGCAGTCGTGGGTAACTCCGTCCCACTGCAAGAGAATGGGACCAAGTCACTGCTGTGAGTCTTGCACCAGCCCTCTGGGAGCCAAGTTTCTTTAAAGAGTACCCAACTCCCTGCTTAGCACTCAGGAGCTAAGCCTCTGGCAACAGAGGAGACCACAGGATGGGCATTTGGGGGAAAAATAAGCATGCCGCTAGCAAATCAGATGCTGTCATAATGATGCCTCTGCCTGGGCCACCAGCAGGGACTGAGCTTGGGAGCCTGTCTTTGGAAGCATAAACCTCTCAGGCTTTGAGCTAATAACTGCACCTGCACTGCCAGAGCACCTGTACACCTCCTGCAGGACATCATGGGCACCCAGGGCAGCACGCTTCCTCTCCCCAGCAGCCCTGTCCACAGCAGATACAACTTTAATAGTATTAGCACTTTCCCCCTTGTGTTTAAAGTTGCTGATGGTGCCAGCTTGCCAGATCTGGAAAACCAGGCTCTATTAGCCACAGAACAGCAAGAGCACAAGCTCCCTTGCAGCACCCTATGGCCATGAACCAGGTGGACCATGTTTCCCGCGGATCAGTCTCTAGGGCCCATTTAGCCAGGGGTCTTTCTGTGCAAGCAGGCAAGGATTCTGCAACCGCATCATATCTTGTGGTCCATTAGGCAGTGCAGTGATCAAACAATTATCTTCACATGCAACGAACAACCTTCAGCCAGCACAGGGGAGAGCAAACCAAATCCCAGGTATGGAAGGCTTTGGGACCCCTTTTCGATGCCCTAAACCACCCAGTCTCCTTTTCGGCCAGGCCCTTGGAATTACCTATGAACTCCCCCTACTCCCATGAAAGGCATTAGAGAACCTTTTCTTTTTTCTCTCCCTGCTGCTTGCAAGACAGTCTTTATTTATATAACACATCTCACATCCAAGACATCTCCGAGAGCTTTACACAAATATTAATTACCCAGCCTTAGGTGGTAAATTACAAATATCAGATCTCTGAAGATTAAAAATTCTGTTTCATTAAAAAAAAAACCCTTTGCTGCAGCCTCCAAAGTGCTGAACGGAGGCGTGTTCCGGCGCCCTTGGGCAACAATAAAACAGCGCTGGACCCAAAAGACTCAAGGCACAGAATAACCCAAAGGCCGGCATTTAATGAATACGCCACCCGGGGGGGGGAGAGTGCGCGTGCCAAAGGATGAAGGCATCCTAAGCAGTCGCTGGGCATTTAAAGCCTTGTAAAGTACAATGTTAAAGTCAATGAATTGGGCAAGTGGAAGTCAATGCAAGTAATGACTTAAGTACCGCTGGGATGATGTGAGAGAGTAATCTGCCAGCAACCCGCATGAGCGTTCTGCCATCCACAGAGGGCCGGAACACAGGTGAATTGCAGCAATCAGAAGCAGCCGCTACAAAAGCCTGGATCGAAGGCTCCAGGTGTGAAGCTGCTGAAAAGAGGACACAATCCTGCAATATCCCTTAGGTGATAAAAAGGGGCATTTTACTACACATCTCTCTAGCTCCTGGAACAGAAAAAGGGCAAGACAAAGAGACCCCCTACCCTGCGCCAAGGTCCTTGATGGTTGCTAAAGGAACAGACACTTCACCTGGGCAAAGGGAACTGCAGCTTAATAGGGACATTATCTGTTGACTCCTAAGGGTCATTCAGAGCATCCTGCATGGTTTTTCATCTAGCTTTAATTTAAGAACATTTGCCAGTAGCCTCCCGCTTGGTAATGCCTCACACCTTGGAGCACAAAGTGTGTGTGGTTGTATTCAGCGACCCAGTGAGGGATCCAGGTTTGTAGTTACACGGTAATTACACATTGCTCTATATTACCACCTGACTGCACTTTCATCTAAGATGCTCAGAGAGCCCCTTTCAACGTAGACTTTCGGCCCATCACCACCTACTCTGCCTCTGGTAAGTCTGTGGTGTAGGCATGCCCCAGGGCAACTCAGAATGGCATCCAAACTGGCCAACATGCCAAGCAGGGAGTCACCGAGGCCAAGGACCCTCACAATGGAGCTACCTGAAGTTAGCCCACAAGAAACACTGGGCCCCTTTGTCTTGCTGGAAAGGCTCCTTCCACCCACCCAGAACCCTCTCCTGAAGATAGGTGCTGATGACCTTTCCTTAAAACACTGAGCAGGGATCACCTGCAGCTGGAGGAGAAGCCACCACCTCCCTTTTGTGCAGAAGTCCACCGATTACAGCCTGTGCCCAGGAACGTGCAAACCAGATCTCTGAGGGGATTCAAACCACCTCCCACATCCCTTTCACTGAGAGGGGGGCACTCTTCACCTCTCCTCCTGGGGATGAGCCACCAGGCAGAAAAGCATTCAAGATCCAGCAGGTCAGATAAAACTCCAGCTTCATGGGACTTTGGTAGAGGAACACCTAAGTACATGGGTCCCAATGTGCTTACGGATGTGTTAGGTGCCTTACTACCCAAGGACCACATTATGGTCCTTTCCAACCCACCCAACCCCAAATCAAGTGCTGTCCCTCAGTCCAACCATTGCTACTGAACCCCTCTTCAGAGGAAGCCCAGGAGCCATACAACAAGCCTTGCAGCAAGTCCTGAAGGCAGTAAATAAGGGGTCTATGGACATTGCTAGCACTGAACGCCAGAGCTGAGCAAATCCTCCGCTCTGGGAGAAGGTGGTAGAGGGTGCTTATCTTTGCCAGATATAATTTATTACCAGATCTAGGGATCAATATTCAACTGATCAGAAAGTTTCTTATTCATGGAGAAGAGTTCCCTTAATTGGTTAAAGATCAGAACGAGGCAGCTGCCTGCACCAATCAGGAAGTAGCTTTGACAGTGACCTCACCAGGATCAATTGTTTGTGTGACATCAGCATCTTCTCTCTTCTGACCATCTGAGACGAGGAGAACCAAAGTCACCAGGGCTGTGGTCACAGGATCAAGCTTCCAGCATTGAAATTCCTTCACTCAACGGCATTTGTCTGGCAGCTGGAAATCATTACCTCTGATAGAGTCCCACTCTCCCCTGATGTTGTCTCATAGGCAAAACCGGCCAGCAGCTCCCTACTTCTCTGACACCAATTACGCTCTGCAAAATCTCCATTACGTACATAACACGAAAGCTACAACAAAACTTATGGACATGCTGGTAAATGCACTGATTACAAAGCCAGGTGTAATGGGGATCTGACATGGTTTGGCTCTGGGATCATTTGTCCTTGAAGCATGCATTGGTGTGGAACACTTGGCCCTTGTTTCGGGAGCAAAAATTGCTGTGGAGGCAATGAGAAGTGAGCACAGAGTGCACAACAGAGGCAGAGGGCTGCAATGAAAAGAGATGTGGGTCCAACCTACTCTGCCTGAACGTGGGCTTAAACTTCTAGCAAGCAAATCACTCCAACGGAGCCAGGAATCCCAGAGCTGGAAGTGCCAGGAGCTGAAGTCAGTGGGACTGCTCCTGTGGGGGCTCGGGTGATTTACTAAACTAAAACCATTCAGAAGAAAACCCAGAGTGGGAATTTCAGCCACAAATTACAGCCTGAACCTACACTGTGACACGGACTCTCTGGCTAAAAGACTGAAGCTCCCCGAGAAGCTTGAAGCTCATAGTTGACCACTGGCAAGAAGTGACTGAGTCTCTCCTCTCACCCCACAGATGCAACTCATCAAGGTGGAGGCCTGCCTCCTTTCCACCCAAGTTTTGGATATTCTGGGATGACTTGAGGCTCTGCTTGCTGGGCAGGACTTGTCCAGTCCTGTCAAACCAGTGACTACTACCATGCCTCAGCTTCCACATTCTGCTCTACATCCTGTGCACAACTATCAGGGCCTCTTTTAGAGCTCAAGTTCAAGCCAACACACACAGCATGCCTTATATCTTGCATACCTGTATCCTCCTTTCACAAAGAGATTCAAAGACACGAGCAAAAAGTTCACTGTAATTTTAAATCTCCACTTCTTCCCCCAGGCTTGCACGTCTCCGGTGAAAATGCCTTAGCAGGCAATTTCCAAGCTCTCCATGCTTTCCATGGATGGCATGGCCAGGGTGGGTCTTTTTTTTTTATTTAATTTCCTTGGTTGATGCCTGCTGGTTTCCCCTTTTTGTATAGATCACAGCAATCAACAAGAGCACAAAACTCCCAGCTTCCCAAAATGAAATAGGCAGGCAATCAAAGCTATTGGAAAGGACGCTCCGGGAAGTCAATGAAGAATGGAAATAACATTTACAAAACTGGGACTCAGCGGGACTGGGGTACTTGCCTGGCTTTCTGAGCAGTGTGTCCTCTCCTCTGCCTTTAAGTGAAGCAAACAGCTTTCCCTCAAGTGAAGTAAACAGCTGGGCTGTAACTAAGGGTGTCTAATGATAATAATGTTGATGATGATAATAGCAGTAACCTCCCAGCATTTACAGAGTGCATTTTTGTTCAGATGGCTAGCAAACTTTACTCAACTGATTGCACAGGCCGGCTGCACACCCAGCACTTGCCTCTGTCTGCTCCTGAATAAGAGCCAGCTCCACGGCGAAATGGCTTATGTGCTGCGACAGCAGCGGTCCATTCCCATCTCACAGTGGGAATGAAGCCAATCCAAGTGCAAAGGGAATAGAGCGAGACAGGGCAAAGCTTCCTCAAGATGCGAGTCCTTCTTCCCCCATTCTTGGTTAAGACCCACAGAACAAATGGGCAGTGCCTGGGTTCTGCATTTATCTGAAAGGCAGTGCCCCAAGTGTCTTCTTGGGAGAGATGGCAGGTTGCATTTGTGCTAGCCCAGAACAAAAGACATAACCTGTGGAATTAATAGCAAGGCCTTGCACTGCCCTAGTGGCAGATCACTCCACTTCCAGCCAGCAAGAGAGAGAAAGAGAAGCAGGCTCTGTCCCCAGCAAAAAAAGGTGTTCATCTATCACTTCTTTCCATCAAGGTGAAGGGCAACCACAACTGTGAGGACACTAGGACCTAGTGGGATCCATCGTGATCTGGGATGTAGACATGCAGTGAATGGATTCTGGCCAGGGGCTTGGATGTGTCTTGGATGTGCCTCCCTGTGCACGGGTAGCCCCTTCCCCATCGAGGGAGCTACCACAACTTCAGGCGAGACGGATGAGGGGTTCTCCGAGTTCCAAAGTGACACGTAAATCTGTGTGTATTCATCTGACTTCTCTGCCACCTTCACCATTGCTCAATGGGCAAAGCCTCCGACATGCTCTGGGAGAGTGTAGCAGGTCTGCGTGCTCACAAGAGAGCGCAGAGGGAGGGCTATCAGATAGGCTGAAAGGACTGCTGGACCAGAAGCCATGATGCACAAGCCATTTTATGGTCTGTGCTTGTATGGCAGGTGGTACAGCAGAGACCTGCTCATGAGAGAGCACTGCAATGCGATGGTAATTATTAAACATAATAAAAAATAACAATAATGGCCACCCCTCACCACTTGCTTTGTCTCTTCAGCCATCCAGTCCCTCTCCCAGCCCCAGCTGTGACTGCTAGGTCCAATTTCACAGCTGCTCAGTTCCAAATTGGACTTGTGTTTCCCAGCTGTAGGTTGAATCTCTGGTATTTGTTTGCTATCAGCTTTAATTAAGAGAGGTTTCAATAGTTGACACATGGAGCCCCTGCTCCCACTTTCTACAGGGCAGGTTCCCCCATGTGCACAGCAATGCCGCAAGATGAAAAGCACTGAAGTCAGCAGTGCCAGGGACCCATGTCCTCTTCCACCCTTCCCTGAGGTGCTGGCGGGGTGGTAATAACCATAGAAAGACACCACACAGGCCAAGGGGCAGCCCCTCATCCACCCAATATCCCCTTCCCCAGGCTTCCCCTCAACCCCCATGCAGCTGCGATACAGAACAGAGATGAAGAAATCAAAGCTGATTTCAATCTTATTATCCAACATGGCCCTATCAGCTGAGACAGTGACATTTATCACATTAATAGAAATGATAGAAGAAAACTGGGATCCTGTCCAACACAAGAGCTTTATCACATGTTGCACTGTCTTACAAATCCAATTATCACCTGCCAAAGGTCTGAAGGGCCCTCGCGCAGTGGCTTTGGAAATCCTTGAAGACTGGCTCGCACGCCTGCCCAGAGCTCGCTGCATCACTTACGGCATGGCTTGAGGGAAGCGCTAAGTGTCTCACAGGAGACTGCTGCAGTGCCATCCTCATGCCAAGCCCTCAGGAGGGGCCTGGAGGAGGAGAAGAGAGGCCACAGCAAGGTCTGTCGCCACATGCCTATCCAGCCTTCTCTTGGGGGTCTTTAAGTGAAGGCTGGATAGATAGGCATCTGGCTGGGGTCATCTGACCCCAACTCTTTTTCCTGCTCAGGGCTGGGGGTCGAACTCGATGATCTGTTGAAGTCCCTTTCGACCCTAGCATCTATGAAAGTCGGTCAGTGCCAGCTCAGAGGTCAGAGCTCGGGGATGGGCAGATGGGGACTGTGGGTGCAGCATCACTTAGGAGGCTGATACCAAGGATGGAGAGCAGGGGGATTCAAGAGAAGAGAGCCAAAGAGTACAGAATATGACAAGGGGAAGGGTAGGCCGGGCACAGGGACACAGGGCGATGCCAAAGGAGGCGAATTCTATCCTCAGCTCTGTTGCGGACTCTCCGAGTGGCCCTGAGCACATGGCAGCATTTCCTTGTCTCCGTTTCCCCAGCTGCAGAACAGGGAGAGTTTCCCTTCTCCACCTTGCCCTGTTTCAACCACAACTCTTTTCTTCTCCCCCTTTCCTCTTTCACCTCCCCGGCCCCCATGCACACTTACTCCCCCCATTCAGATGCTCTTTTTGGCGCTGGTGATAATGGGGGTTTCTGGATCTTCTCTGATTGGCACCAATTGGTCCTGACCCTCCACTGCCTTGCAAATCATGTGATGATCATTCAAGGGGAGACTTTCACAGGCACACCTGGTATTTAGACACTGCCAAATCCCACTGAGGGTTACATGCCCTGCTGTCCATCATTTGTACTTTTGGAAATTCCTCCAAAAGCTCTGCATTATAATAAGCCACCAAGTTTGAGGAGTCGCGTGCTCCACTCACTCTGCACTGGTATAAATGACAAGGTGCAGGGCAATGGGAAGTCTGGGCCATTGTGCCAAACCAGCAGGCTGAGTGGCTCATATTCTGCTTTTATTTCATGCTCCACTTCAGTGGGGTTGGTACATGGATAACAGAGCAGGACCTCTGCTGTCAAAGACTGAGAGAGTCTGAAAGAGCCTGCTTGAGAGAGTCTCTGCATTTGCCGTCTTTGCACAGCAGCCAGTGAAGCTGCAGCACCTTCGGTGGGAGTGAGGAGAGCCTCTGAAGAGTGAAACGGGACAAATGCCCCAAACCCCAGGGATGTTGCTTTGGATCATCAGGAGTATCAGAGACAGGTCCCGCACTACCAAGAAGAAATGGGACGCTTGTCACTAGCAGGCAGCCACCACCAGAAGTTACAAGAGGCCCTAATAACTCTGCTGATGACTGTCATGCACTCCAGTCCCATTCCCCTGGTGCAGGCAGCTTTGGGGAGAGCCACAATGCAGGGTGCAAGTTTATGGGAGCTCTGAAGCTGCAGTGACGGTGCCTTATATTTACTTAAAGACAAGTACAACAGCATCCAGGGTATGTTGGGCATTTATATGCATGCTCCCGGAGTGGGGGGAGGGGGGCAAGGGCACTTTAATTAGAGCAACTCCAAGATCCGATCTAGTTAAAGCAGCTGGAGTATCTCATTTATCAGCATCCCCTTGCTTAAAAATGGTGGCAGGGGTGCTTTAACTAAAGCTCGTTTGACCACTATTTAACTAAAGCACCCTGCCACCATTTGTAAGCAAGGCGGATTGCTGATACACATGATGCTGGGGTCAGATGGAGCACAGTAATTAGTCACCATGCTCCAGCAGACTCGGTTCATCAAGCCTGCTCCATCCAACACACTGTAATTACAGTGCGTGGGAGCAGCCTCGCTGCTTGTGTATAGGTGCCCATTGACACCATTTGAGGCCACACATACAAGTCACAAATGAGTGAGCTTTATATACCTCAGGCCCTGTCCCAGGGGTCTGGAGGGAGTGATCCCCTATACCTTTACATAGTTTCAGACTTCCAGGAGCTGTGATGAACTGTTAACATGCACATGCTTCCTCTACCCAGTGCTGAGATCCCACTGGAAGGGCTTCCTGTCAAATAGCTTGTATTATAAACTCTTTGAGGCAGTAACTTCAAGTACGTCATCTGTACAGCACCTAGCACAACAGGGCCCTGACCAATGACCAAGGCACCAAGAAGGCCTTCCTCCAATTCAAATAAACAATCTGAGTTGGACGGACAGAGTTGGTGTCTCCTACCGTGCTTCTCCTTCCACAGATGTACCAGGAGAGAGAACAATTTGTTAGCGTTACTGAACTGGCCCTATTGCTGGGGAGCAAGAAGTCTCATTCACAACACCCAGAGATAGTTAAAGCTTGCTAATGGTTCATTTTAATCATGTTTGCTACCTGGGGGCCAGAAGGGCACGTGATCCAACTGTGCGAGACACAGAGCATCCTGCCCTGCACTGATAAAAGGAAAGAGCTTGTTGGATTCTTCGGGAGAGATGAAAGCAGAGAGGAGTGGAGGGAAAAAATACACAGCTAATAATGGGCAGTATGTTTATAAAATGTCTCCCCTCCTCTCCCCCCATTTCTGACCAGCTCTATACAACAGTGTATGGTTCATGATCCCTAGATAGCCAAATAAGAGAAATCGACCCTCTCTTTATGCTGTTTATTTGCACTGAGGTCGGGTCTGGGATCCCCTGCGCATGGCACTTGAAAGATGGCCCATGCCCAAAAAGAGTGCAAACCATTATTATGACACTGATCCCAGCAGAGCTCTGCCCAAGCATGCATGTCACAGAGAATTCCCCCTCGCCAAGCAACGCCAATGTGCTGGGTGATGAAGAGTATTTAATAAATAGAGTGTGCTGTAATGGAAATTTGTGTCAAGGCTGCAGCATGTTACAGACGGGAAATGATGTGTTTCTTATATTAAAAACAGTGTGATTGTATTAGCCTAAAACAATACAAGATATAAGATGCAAAGGAAGGCAACAGAGTGGTGTTGGTTTTTTCCTGCCTGCTAGGATCTGCTCTGGACAAGCAAAGGCTCAATATTGCAACTGGGAAGTGCTGCTTCCAGCTATTTTCTGGTAGAGGACAGAGCCCCCCTCCCATGCAAAGGATTTACAAGCCACTTAGGCTTTAGTATAGTAGTTGCATGGTGCACAGAACCTGTGCACTGAAGGCATTTCGTCCACCAGAAGTAGGCGGTAACATTAGGACTAGACCTGCTTCTTCACTTTGCCGTCCTGCCTCCTGCCCTGGGCTCCGTGAGCTACCCCACGGCTGCTCCCCGGAGTATGATATAAAGGAGGTTTGTGCGAAGCAGCTAGTATTCACTTTGGATTTGGCCGATTCGGGGGACAGTGATTCGATTCAGTGATTCGAATCACTGTCCCGAATCAATTGGGCAGAATCTGATTTGGAGATTCAGCCACCGAATCGGGCCGAATCGAATCACTACCAGAAGCTTTGCACAGCCCTACTGAACATACCTCCCTGCGTCCATGGGATTGCACATGCTGGGGACACAAGTCTCCCTGCTTCATTTAGACCCTGCTCAAACACAAGAGGTTCAAAAGTTCAGCTTGGAATTAAACATCACTGGCGCCTGCGTTTGACTCGGAGCAAGACGGGGCAGGCAAGGAGTGGAGCAGTGAGCGGGAGGGAGAGATCGGTGCATGAAAACCCTGGGGGAAGAAAGAGCAGAGCGTGAGAGTGGGGACCTGTAAAGGAGCAGTCACAGGAGGAACTGGACGGAGGAACAGAGAGCAAGTGCCTGATTCCCATGGCTATGGTGAGACCACCTCCACCCACAGCTAATACAGATGGCAACACCCCTTTGGGCCAGGAGCCAAACAGAAGTGCTGTGCCAGTCCCAGCGCAGCAGGCAATGTAGGCAGGAGCTCCTGCCAGGCTGGGGCTGCAACGGGGTGGACACATTGGGAGAACCCGGAGTCTAGCCAGGGGCTGGGGAAGGCAACGCACAAATACAAGTCTCACGCCAGCAGCCTGGGATCCAATGTAGCCTGTGTATGCGATCCACACACCAGTGCACGTGTGCATTCACATCCCTCTACACACACACGCACACTCGGAAACAACTTTGAAATGCTGGAGGACAACAGAGTAATGGGAAAGACACCGGGATGCTCTGAATTCACGGTGCGCTGCCAAGGCTGGCAGGGAATGGACAGCTGAGGCAGTGGGAGACAGGATCGTTCCCTGCGGAGGTGATTTGGTGCTGGCGTGAGCTCCTTTCAGCTCTTGCCTTCCCAGTCCTGGCTTCCTGCTGGTGGATTCTCTCCAGTCATAAAACACTCTGTTGCCTTCGTTCGCTCTTAATTAAAGACAGAAGATGCTCCTGGGGCTTTGACAACAGAAAGGATCCTCTCTGTGCTGCAAACCGAGAGGCTGATGAAAAGCAAGGAGGAATTGTTGTGCCAGGAGATGAAGGAGAAGTGGGGGGAAAAAAAGAAAAGAAAGGAAACAACAACAAGAGGGACTGCTAAAAGGCAGCTTTTATCTTTCCCTCAACAATGTGAATTCAGCAACGTAGAAATCTCTGCTGGGCATTAAGATGGCATGTTCCACTTTTAATACACATGTCTAACCCCACTTTCCCTTCCAGCGTGGTGCAGAGGGGAGGGATACAGCTTTGTGGACCAAGCCCTGCTTTCATGCAAGTCAACATGAATTTTGCAAATGAATTCAATGGTGCCTGGGTACCTGATGAATGAGCAAAGGCCAGAAGCGGATATTCAGTGAGACTGAAGGTGAATCATAAAGATGAAACACACTGACAAAGGTTTACAGTATGTTTCAGCCTGCTCGGGGGGTAATTTTCTTTGAACCGCATCTCTTTGTGCCTAAACCTCTCTGGCCAATTAACCTATGGTTTGAGTGAAATCTGTCTTGGAAACATCTACCTAGGGAATTTTAGATGCACAGATCATAGGGTTGTTCTTGAATGAGTGGATCACCTGCAAGCATCTAGTGACATGGTAGAAGGGGAGGAACACACCTGAAACGCAATTCAATGTGTTATAGGGAAAAATTTCTTGCCACCTCCTGCGGGTTCAACCAAAAACCACAAAAGTTCGGAGTGCTCATAACCTTAGCTTTCACAGACAAATGTCAGTAGTCGCTAAATAGCCCAGCTCCAGCCAGTTGCTTCACCCAACAAAGCTTTGGGGGGGAAAAAAAGTGAGAAGTGAGAGAAAGCTGGTGTTATCACACCCTTCCATCTCCAACTCCCCTGTGAGACTGCTCAGTTTTCTTTCGATGAAACACCTCCCTCCCTTCTGCTGAACAGAGCAGTCAAGCCATCTCCCGTTAATTCCCATAAACGGATTCTGCCCCTCGAGGCATCGGACCGGTTTGGGCTGAGCAACGTAGGTGCCATGTCTGCTCGCACAACGTGGTTTGTCTCCAGACCCTGAGACGGACTGCAAGGTGGATTTTCTTCTGTCACCATGCAGCCGTACACGCTGACACTGAAAGCTCTGCTTACAGGAGCTGTCAGGGCTCAGTATTCAGAGAGGTTGATGCCTCTAAACAAAGGGAAGCAGAAGCAAGAAGTGAAAAGGGAAAGGGAAAAATAAAAAGCACACGAGTGTCCGCCTGCATTAGAGAGGAGCAACACGACCGGGAATGTAAGCAACCACCTTGATGGCTTCCATTTCTCACTCCCGCTCTGTGGACTGAGGGATGATGCTCTCGCCTAGATCATTAAGAGCTTGGCCATTTGTTTGTTACTTAATGTTAAATCCAGTTCTTGGTGGCATTTGCTTTCCTAAGCGCTCTGCTGGCAAAATGGCTGTGAACTGTAATCTCCGAATCTCTCGTCCCTAGAGCCCCAAGTCACAGCTCACGGTCCACTGGCAGTTTCTAGCTGAACGAGAAGAAGCACCATGCTGGATCTGGTGCATGAGCTATCTATCTATCATTTTTATTACTTATATTATAATCATGTCCAGAGGCCTTAGTCAGAAGCCAGGCTTCCCTATGCTTGGCAATGTAAAAGCACAGAGAAAAATAATGGTTCTGCCCCAAGGATCTTACAGTCTACGACAAGAGAGAAAAGCAACAAGCAGGGCCTGGGAGCACAGGGGGAATAAGAGGGTCAGCATGTCAAGCAGCGGCTCCGGCATACCAGCTGCCTATCCCCTGCCCAAGACCCCGTCCCCAGAAGTAACCAGGACAGGGAGAGCTGCAAGAGATTATATTAAGAACGACGAAATAATCTACACACGGGGGATATTTATTTCTAACCCCATCGCTATATAATTGACTCATAGCATGAAGCATGAGGCTTCATTGCTTCTTGACTTTCTTTTTTTTCTAGCCACTTGTAACTGTGGATGTTCTCATTATCGACGCAAAGAGGCGGACATGGGTCTCGAAGCACCATGCAAGCTTATTACACAGAGGCTGCTGTAGCCAACTTGGGGTAAAGGAGCAGTTAGGCCTTCCTAGGAGTCGCTGGGATTGTGCGAGTCCTGGAGCAACACAAGTCTGGAGACTTTTCCCCATGTACAAGCAAACCCTCTGCTACCCCTCAATACAGCTGCCAATGGGCCCAAGGGACAGAGGTGACTGTAAACCTGATTTTTTGGTTCCTGTCCCCTAAAGCTTCACCTCCTGGAAGTCAGAAGATCTCCGACAAGTCCCCTTGAAAGACGCATGGCGCCAACACTATACTTCCGGCTCCACGCTTTTAGCTTATCATAAGATAAACTGAAATGCACAGAGTCCAAGGGTCATGGGAACGACCTGCCGTGATGCCCTCTGTACTTCCACTGAGTCCCCGATGATGCATTCAAATTAATTTTTGTGCAACATTTCTTGTAAGCAATCATCACTGAATGCAGAGTAGCTGGAACAGCCAGGAGACGGTTAAGCTAGCAACGCAGCAGGAGGGTGCAAAGAAAGCAAACATGCTATGACCCCAGATTTGGCCTGTAGTGAACAAACTAAACCACGATAGAAAAAAAAATGTGAAGGGAAGACATTTGTCAGTTGTTCATATACCAAAGCTGGAAGTCCGTGCAACAGGCACAAGCAACTCTGTGATACGGTTTGGTGTAATTGGCTTTAGCTGAAGCCTGGCGGGACGACTTTCGGGAGTGGAATATTAAAATCTGGAGTGGGTCAAAAATGTGGCGTGGAAGCGCTCGATCACAGAGACAGCCGCTCTTGTTTGGGAACTATGGATAACTCCAAACTCCCGGCGCGCTAAACTATAAGAACAGGGCCTGCAGAGGGTACTGGTGAGGAGTCAATCCAGACCACAAAATCAAGCTGGAGAACAGGATGAATTACTTCTTACCTGTACTGTTAATGGGGTGGGAGAGATACACTCAAGGGCCCAGGAAACCAAGCATAAATCATCTTTAGAGATTAAACAAAATTACAGATAATTTTCTAACACAAAAGGTATTGGGCCTGACTCACGTTAGCTCTATATTGGACTCATTATGACAGGGAAAGATGAATTAATCACCGAACCAGAACTTGCTGGTTGCCTAGGGACCAATGACCATGGCCCGATTCCATTCGACTGGGACAAAAAAAGGGCAACTCCCACTAGTAATTTACACTCACACATGTACGTCCACACGCATGGTTCCTTGGGGGTGGGAGCTCTTTAACAAGAAGAAAAAAAAAAAGTGGATGGTTAAAACGTCACATTTCCACAGCTAAGAGAAAGGATCACAATGGCTAAAAGCCCATCCTGTTTTAGCACCGAAGTAAAGCCAACAATTAGAACTAAACAAGCAATACATAACAGATAGGAAAGGGAAAAATCAATGTAAATTAGAAGTTACGAAGTATAGAAAATTGATAAGGGCTGGCAGGGCTCACAACTATAGGGAGGAGATTTTTATTTTTATTTTAATAATGATGCAGGGGGAAAAAAAAAAAGCAGAAGTGTTCTATAAGTATTTCTGTTCTGCATTTAGAAAGAACCAGATAATGTGCTTGTATCACACTAGGATGGTGAAGTACTCTTCCAGCCCATTAGTACCCAGGGGGGATGTTAAACAACATCTACTAGGGATAATTATGTTTAGCTTGCATTAGATTCCTTAAAGAGCTGGCTGTAATGCTCCCCCTCCACTCCCCATGATAATGTACAGCAAAACCTGGACAACTGGGGACTTCCAGACTATTGGAAGAGTGCTAATCTTGTGCATGGTAAGTGGTATGAGTTAGGTACCCAAAGGCAAGGCTGAGGCTCATGTCCCTGGTCTGAATCACATCCAGTATCTCAGATAAGTGCCCTAATCACTGGGTTACTGGCTGTTCTTAGGTGGGTTTATCTTACACACGCACATTTTTTTCACAAGAGCTTCCACTGTGTCTGTGTGCTAGGGAATGGGAAAATGTTTGGCCATCTCAAGAATTTCTACAGGATGGGAAACAACATTTCCCATCCTGCTCTGAGAGAGAGGAAACAGTGGCTTATGATTCAGGCACCAGCCTGGGAATGGAGAATTCATCTGCCACAAACTTCCTATGTGGCCTTGGACAAGTCACTTTGTCTCTCTCTGCCACCTGAGCAATGAGAACAACTCTTCCTCTGCCCACAGTTTTCCTGTCTCCTCTGTAAGCTCTTCGGGACTGTGCTGGCCTTTTACTATCTTTCTTGGAGTCTGGGATTGAGCCATGACTGTTAGCAGACTCCCTGCTGATGTCAATCAGTGGAAACCCTTTGAAGGCAATATAGTGACACCAGCTTTCAATGGCTGGGGGTTTGGCCAGTGAGTCTCAACGCAATCTCATGCAGGTTGCACTGTGCTCGGACTTAAGTGGAGTTATTTCCAATTTACACCAACGTATGCAAGTTCAGACTCCTGACTGGTGATTTTGAATTGGAAACTGGAGCCTTTGACTGCTCCAAAATGTTGGCTCGCTCCCTTCTCCCTTCAGTAGGAAGTGCTTTTCTCACTCCGCCAGAAGCAGACCAAAGACAAGGCGAATACTGTGCGGCTGGCATCCGGATGGGATGTGCAATTGTGGCGCTGAGCACTGATGGGCATGGAAAACTCAGTGGCACATCTTTCTACGGTCAGGTGGTATCTCACGGTCCCGGCTAATTTCCAACTCAGATAATTACATTCTCTCTTCTAAAATCATCCCGAATGGCTTTGCACAGATGTAGAAACCTTCTTTCCACCCTGTCCTGAGCTGTTGTGCAGCAATGCTGCGCGCTGTCAAACAGATGTGCAACACACTGATATTACTGTAGCACCTTCCACACCATGTGTATCCCCAAAGCAGTGATGGAGAGGCATTGTAGGGCAAATAAATTAAAGTGACTGGCCAAAAAGCCAATAATGCAGAGATGGGAATAAAGGCACAGACAAGAGAGGAGAAAGAGCCTTTAAAATGAGATTAGAGCGAGATGGGAAGTTAGGAAAAAGCCAGGGTGCCTTTTGGGATGGGTGGCTAGGTCCCAAACAAAAGGACAGTAGATTCATGATGGTCTCAGCTAGAAAGCAGGCTGGAAGGAAAAGGTGAAAACACTATAGCTGTCTGAAGGAAAAACTCCAGTGGAAAACACAGAATAAAAGAGCGGGGAGGGAGGGAGAGAAGGAGAGCCCCGCTGTGGAGCACTCTGCAGAACTCTCTCATTCACTTTTCTGCTTCGCTGCTCAGCCTTGTGCATTGTTTAGAGCTACCCAGGCTCCCACCTGCTGTGACCGCGGAGAGCAGAAGACACAGGTGGACTGATAACTCACACTATTGCTGCTGATGCCACCACTCTCCGTCCCCTAGATGGTTTAAAAAACATTTTTATTAAGCCAGATGGAGAGATGAGGAGAGAGAGCGGGAGCACGAGATGTGTTTACGTGCCAGGTGCCAACAAGGGAGAAGGAAGAAAAAAGAGAAATCAAGCGTGGAAAATAAAAGAAAATGTAGTTGGAGATATAAAGCCTGTCAAATTGGCTGCAAACAGTAACAAAAGCAAAGGAGAGAGAGTTTTCTCTTTAACAAATGCTTTGATCAGCTGTAGTTGATATAATTACTATATAGAGCTACAGCAAGACAGAAATAAGATACATTTATCTTTGCACAGTAAAGAGAACCTTTATGATCACTTTTCCCCCCCACATTTCTCCATTTTCCAAACCATGACAAACCGATTCAACCTGGGAAACCTGTGGGAAGGTGGTACAAACGGATGTTTCATTGGCCCCTTGCTACAAGGACCGCTGAAATAAGAGCCGGGCATCTCCAGTCCCACGAGTCTAGCTTGGCTCTGTGATTATTAAGGGGAGCTGCTCGTAATAAGATCGTGCTTACAAAGCACACATCTTGCTGCCCACGTCGTCCTGTATTATCAACCTTCTCAAACTCCCCTGAGTTTGCAGGGTTTAGCAGCTGCCCATGGCTCCCTTCGTCTCAGGAGCTGCCTCCTGCTGCCTCCTGGATGGGCTCTTCTGGACGGTGTGGGACTAGCATCCTAGCAGCAAAGAGATCCCCCCGGCTTATGCTCTTTGAAGGTAGCCAAAGGAAAGAGTTGCCATGGTAACAGAAGAGGACACTGGCATGAGTTTAGCCCCTTGCAAGGGTTTGGCAGAGGGGAGGAGGGAGTATATCCTGCAGCCCATCCCTCCTGCATTTTCAGTTCCCACAGGGTACGGGCAAGGAAGGGGCACAGCCCTTCCCTTGTGATCACCCACGGAGCATGGCTGCTACAAAGCACAGCTTCCCAGAGTTAAAGGCAAGCAGACAGATGGCTCAGGGAGTTGATCCTGGGATAAGGAACTGGATGCTTTTCACCGCATCAGGGATTCAAAGCACATCTCGAGAGCCAGATCCCCAGTTTGCAGGTCTGCAGGATTTGAAGTTAGAAGCTGGCTGTGAGAGAGGCAGGATGGCCTGTGGATTAGAAGATTTCTCTGTTGTTTAGAGACAACCAGTTTCAATTCCCTGTTTTGCCACAAACTCTCCATGACCTTGGACAAGCCATTTAGCTTCCCAGCTGTAAAATGGGGGCAATGGAAATACCCTCTTTCAGAAGGGTGTTGGGAGGGCAAGCCCATTCCAGACTGTGAAGCAGGTAGATAGATCTCCCATTTGTTCCCCTAGGTGTTTCACAGCAAGCTGCATCAACCCTGCCTCAGCCCCAGACATTGGGCTACTGGAGGTGTGGATTCTGGACCTGTATTTTCTGGCTTCTCTAGTCTGGCTGTGGCACAGGGTAGGGGAGCAGCAAACAGCTGGCACCTTCGGACAGCTGCTCAGCGCAGAAGCGAGGTGGTCAGGTCATGTCAGCTTCAGCTTTAGGGAGGAGCTCGCGCTGCAAGCTCCGCTCCCTTAGGCAAGTGGCCTGCTGCTCCGCTCGTGCATCAGCAGGGAAGCCGAGTATGGAGCCACAGGCACTGACCATCCATGCACCCGAAGGGTCCTTCTGGGTCAGGGCTGAGACAGGCAGGCAGAGGACAACTGCCACAACCCAACATATACAATAAAATTATAGTTTGCTGTGGGTCAGGTGAGAATTTTCTTACAACGGCTTCGATAAGGCTCATTTGGATCCTATGGTCATAGATTTCATACATTTCATAGACATTAGGGCTGGAAGGCACCTCAAAAGATCATCGAGTCCAGCCCTCTGCCCCAGGGGCAGAAAGTCAGCAGGGATCATAGGATCCCAGTCTTTCTTTTCCTTTTTTTTTTTCACTCTGATTATCTTAAATTTCCTAAAACCAGATAGTTTTGACTCAAAACTGAAGGGGGTGGGTTCAAAATGTCAAACAAGGATTCCCCCCTGCCGGAACATATTTTTAGTTCAGTGCAAACCAAGTCCATCCCAATGAATCCCTTTTCTCAATAAAGCAGCTTCGCCACAAGACCCCTGGCCAGCTTCATGCACAGGCTGTAAACCAGAGCGCAAACTAGTCCATCCTGCTGCTGGGGTTAATGAGCTGTGTCTGTGCAGAGTGAGAGAGAAGGCAGGAAAGAGATCCTGCCTGTGAAGAAGTGCACACATGTGGCTTCAGCATGTGGTATTGTGTGAGGTTCAAAAGATGAAGTGGGGGAGCGCGGTGGAGTGATTGTGTAGAAGGAAGTGTCTCTGCATTTGCGTACATGATGAAACACATGGAGGCATAGGGAGGAGATAGACACCAGTCTGTGGTTATGTGCAGAGGAAGGGAGCATGTGCAATGCAGTGGGTCTGATCACGTGGAAGCACTGCAGACGTGCAAAGAGGTGGGCACTGGGGCGTGTGGGGTCCTGAAGGAAAAAGTGAGCAACGGCGGAGTAGGTGGTATGGCGTCTGAGGTTTGCGGGGCACAAAATGCAGGGGGCTCCTCCTTCCTACCATATCCCCTGATCCTCTGATTTATTTCGACTGGAACAATTTGTCTGCGGCTGTAATTTTAACTACCTTCGCGCTGAAGAGCCAATCAGGGCCTTTGCTCGTCGAGGCTTTTATGAGTCCCCGTAAAAGCAGCAAAATGAAAACTCAGGGGCCCTTAAAATATACTCCACGGGTCTGTGCAGTGCAATTGGAGGCTTTTATGACTCCTGTCAGGGCTTTTATGACCCTGTAAAACTGTGCAGCAGCCCAGCCTGTGATGAAAAGTGGCTTCAGACGTCTTAAAAGCCTAAATGGTCTTGTACATTTACAAGGCCAGTTGGAACAATGCAGGGAACCCCGGAGGGACCGGGCTGTGGATCAGACATGCTGTTGCTGGTCCTGGGAGGTGGTGTCAGAGGCGGACGATGCAGGGTGGGATCACAGACATTTGGTCTCTGAGCCTGGCCTTGCCTATGTTTGGGGACAAGGGAATGATCCGTCATGCTGACCCAGGTCCATGCCTCGCACCAGGGGGAATACTTATTTCACCATTGACCAAATCAAAACAAAGCCATCACCTGCCAGATGCTTTGCAACTTTGCAGACTTGCAAGATGGAAATTTCCAAGAAGTTTATGTATCTGGGAGGAGGACACAGTTTGGGGGAGGGGGGTGTGGAGAAGCCGGGCAAAGAGAAGGAGACCAAAGCCCCTTTGCCCTGGAATAAATAAAGATGGCATGGAAGGCCCTGTTATCATGTCACATCCTGCTCTGGGTCATCTCTGGTGCTAAACACTTCCAAACATGCAAAAGCTGGTCATCACCCTTTTCTCCAGGCCGACCCAAGGCAGCATGGCTCCTCTTTTCCAATCTTCCAGTGTTACTTCTAGACATAGTACCCAGAACAGACAGGTATTTCTTCCTCCTCTGCCCCACAATTTTTTCTCCCAGTATTGAGATTAAACCAGTCAAGCTTCAAATGTGGACAGTACAAGTGAAGTCAGTTAGATAGCATCACGGTTATTTCCCAACAGGATCAGCACTTAATTGAGCATGATTAACAGGGTGGGGGTTCCTCAAGCAAGGCTGGGGTTATACAGATAGGGATGCTGGAGGTGAGAAGTAAATGGAGAGCTCTGGACAGGCAATGATGGAGGTGCATTAGCAAGGCTGCAGAGATGTGTAGTCCCTAAGGGCACTGGAGCCTGCAGGTCAGCCATAATACAGGACAGCAGGGTAAGCCAGGGTTAAGGTAAATCGGCAGACTCTGCAGAGTGCTGGGATTTCAATAATTTATGGTGCTGCAGTCTGGGATTGACCTGCACTGACCCACAAACTGGTATTACAGAAGGGGCTGCAGGTTACAGGACAGCCCATTAGCAGAAGTTTGTAGAGGACACTTTCAGAGCATGTCTCCATTATACCTGGATAACCTCTCTCCTCATTGCTGACAGGCAAAGAAATTCAACAGATAAAGAAGATTTGTTTTATGCATGAGAAACACCCTGGTGAATGACTGGCTCAAAATGTCAAAAGAATCCAGCAGCAAGTCTAGAATTCTGTAATTTAGCTCAGAAAAAGGTAAACAGTGGTGAGATCTGGAGCAGCAGCATCTAACTTGATCCCGTTCAATTCATTACACGTTATGTACCAACTTCCAGAATTGGGGGAGCAGCACAATGTTCATGTAAATGCAAGCGGTGACTAGTCAAAAAGTCAGTGTTTCAAAAGTTCTCCAACAACTACAGAACAAAAAGTTTTCACCTAGCCCACTGGGCAAGGGATTTTAAATCCTGAATACGTTTGAAGAAATTGTAAGTTGTTTGCGGTCGATTCACACAAAGTAACAGGTGAAATATGGCAAAAGCTCAGCGTGACTTTTTCACTGAGCCCTCGTTAAAAAACACATATATTGACTTTGTGTTTCAGGGAACATTTGATCAGAGTTCTGAATGTTGAGCTCACCTTACTTCTTTCAATACTTCCTTTTTGGATCAATACGCCTTAAAACTCAGATAGGAAAAAAAATCAATCTCTGCTTAATATCCATAACAGCAACAACAGAAAAAAATGAATATAAGGCAAACTTCCAATGGAAGTGCAGGACACGCAACATCTGCTGGTTTCCCCCACTTTAGCAAAGCGACCTCGCAGGTTCAGTACCATGCAAACAGATCCAGCAAAATAAGAGTTTAAATGCAAATAATGACAGACCATTAATGCAGCATGCTCACCAGGACGCTGCAATACTTATGTAGATGTTCCTACTTGACTCTGTGCATGCAGGAAAGAGATGCTATAGTGTAGCCTGTATTTAGCATGGAATTTATCAGGCAATAAGGTTCACAGCAGATGGATTCAAAGCCGGGGTAAGATTAAAAAAAGTAAAACTGTCTTCTTTTTTTTTGGAACAGAGCATGGATGTGGAAAATAGCCTATTGAGCCCACTTCCCCGCCTCACAGGAGCTGCAAATGTGATCCTTTGCAAGCTCAGACAAAATCTGCCATGCTACATTAGGCTTGATAGCAAATTCGCTACTTGCAAGCTTTTATCAAAACTGTGTATCTAAAATCTTGATAACACTGGGCCTTTTTTTTTTGTCCTACCTACCCTCCCTCCTGCTAACTTCCTCCATGTTTATGGCTGCGTATTCATAACCAATTCCAAATTTGGAAGTCAGCAGTTTTAGCAGCGTGAAAAAGCACAGCATGCCAAGAGGTGAGCTGGGTAACTTGGCCTGCCTGATTTCACAAGATGAGGTTCCCTCCTAAGCGGAGAGGTCATGCCAAGACCTGTGTACCACGCATGGCCCACTTAGGCAGCTGTGAGAACTGAAGTGGTGCGCGAGTCCAAATCTTGCTAGCCTTTTGCATAGGAGTGGTTTTCACCTACTGTTCTCTAGTTCCTGAGCATTCATGATGGTGCTGCTTTCTTAAGCCAGCAAGTAAAAAGAGGGCAAGAATGGGCCAAATTAAAAACACACTTTAAATCAAGTCCATTTCAAGATTCAAGGTGAGTAAGTACCAGGATCAGTACAAATGCTTCCGTGATTCCTAAATTCGACTTCTTTTTGTACGGTTGTTAGTGCTAAATATAACACTCCCTCAAGGATGCTCTGACACTGCAGCACTGACCCTAGGATGCAAGAAACGGGTGTGCAGCTAATCTCAGGTGAGTCTATTTAATGGCTGGAATGCAAAACAAATTAAGCAGTTTAAACAGAAAACCTTGTTATAAGAATTACAATAATTTGTTCTCATGTGTCCTCCTTTGGTATCTCTCAAGAAGCCCAAATGAGGATTTAGGACCCTTCTGATCCAAGCACTAAGAAACCCTCTGATCCTCAGAGCCGAGAGGAAACAGGAATTTCCATCCCCAGGGAATTCTGATATTCCAACACTCATTTTCCTTCTGAATTAGATTAAATTCCCAACATATGAAAATCCTGAGAAACTGAGGGTTGTTTTTTTAATCGTTACAAGTCAGTAAAAATGATTCATCCCACTTTTGACTTTATTTTATATTCTAGAGCTTAATATAGCCACAAATAAAATCTATTTCAAACTATAAAGCTGTTTCAAAATGATAAATCAGAATATTTTTGGGGGGGGGAGGGGGAGGGGATTCCTTCAAAAGGAGACATTATGAAAGTCAAGATGTCCTTGTAGAAGGTTTTTGATTTCAACGTTTTCCAGTGGACAAGAACAAATGTTCAGCTGGAAAAGGTTTGACTATGCCTATTGTGAATTCAGGTGGTGGGCTGGGCTTTTCAAACAGGGCTAAAAGGACATTGCCACCCAAGTCCCTTCTGTGCTGAGTGGACAGTTAATTCTCACTCTTTTTCTCTGGGTCCGGATTCTTATATTGGCTCCATTACCAGGGTATAGGAAACAGATATCAGCACGGTACAGCTACGTAGGGGGGCAGGACATGGTGGTCTTTGAGTTAAAGCAAAGGGCAAGGGGCTGTTACACCTAGCTCCCGTTCCAGGCAGTGCCACAGAGATGCTTTATGTCTTAGGCAAGCTGCTTCAACTCTCTGGGCCTCAGTTTCCCTCCTGTGTCTAAAATGGGGATAATGATGCTAGCAATCCCCCTACTGTGAGAGTTTCCGGGGTACATATTATGCGAGTTGCTTAAATGGCCCCAAACCATGTAGAAATGAGTGCTTAGTATTGCAAGCTATCAACAGTGTAGTTGGAGAACAAGAGGGCAGCTCCAAAGGCCTTTTGTACCATTCCTAGCTAGTGGGAAGTGAGCTCTTGAAGCAATTAACCCTTTCTTTTCCCTGCTGTTTCTGCACCTGAAAATATTCGCTGTTTCTCCTCTCTGGGCCTCAGTCAAAGCCCACTACTTTGAATAAAAAGGGTCCTATTGATTCCAACAGGCCTTGCATCAGGGGAAGTAGAGACAGAGCCAGTGAAATAGTTTAAGCAGCTCATCTAGCATCTCCAGTTGCCCCATCTCCAGCTGGGCTGGCTGCTGTCTTGCTTCTATCTGATCAAGGGCAATTTTCTCAGGCCAGGTATAGCCTGAGCCAGCTGGAGGTGAGGGGTTCCCAGAAGTAAAACTCTCATATTACATTACCAGGATCATTTTAGAGATAATCTCTGAGCCCTGGCTGGGGAGGCAGAGGTCTCCTTTGCTCCATTATAGAAGTCTACCTAGCAGATGGAAGCAAATCTTTGTGGTACAATGGATGCTCTGCAGATGTGCACGAGCAAAACACGGAGAAAGCAATGGAGGCCATAAGAGACCTAAGTAAGCAACTGCTGAAATACAGGAGACTACAGTTAATTCTTTATGAAAGCTTGCTTAGGCTTTAGCAAAGGACAAAGCTTTGTGAAGAGGGATGAATGGGATGCCATGCCAAATACAACAATACTGGGATTTTATGGCTTACTCAATTACAAAAGGGTAAATCCCAAACTAACCCTTAAAAGATACTGCACAAGTCTGCTAGGCTTCAAGCAAAGAAGGCTGCCACCATCACCTACTAGCACTTGCTTTCTGTGCCCAGCTCAAGTCAAACCCTAGTAGTGGATAATGAGTGTTTTTCCTCTCTTTTCATCTCTTTGGGGATGTCTAGCCCAGTAGTGAAACACTAGACCTTACTGTGACTTCCTGGCTTCCCTCCCACTGACAAGCAGCAGAGTTTTGAAACTCTGTTTACTTTGCAAGAAGCAAAGTGAATTTCTCAATGGCCAAACTCTCCAAAACGCCTTTGTCAGCACCCACCACCCCTCTCCCAAACCTGCTTATTGCAAACATTGCAAAAATGCTGCCAGTCCTTTTACTGCTCTTATTATTTGTTTGACTGCAGAGCTGTCTGTCATCTAACACACATATCACCACAAGCAAGACAGCATAAACGCCTAGGATGGCTACATTATCCCTTTGGAGTCTGAGTGGTTTGCCAGTATTCAGAGCCTTGTAGGTTGTTTCCATTAGGAGGAAAAAAACAAGCCTGTAAATAGAGTCAGGGATCTCTTTGGCGCAATGCTGATTACATAGAAATAGCAAACACGTCCTGTTTTCCTGAACACAGTTGGAGTCAAAGTACAGGAGGAAGGGTCTTAGCTCACAACTCCAAACCTCTTCCCAGATATCACTGCCCCAAATGCTCTTGCAGCACATGCTCTCTCTCAGAGACATATTACTGGTTCTTCTCTTGCCAACTACTAATTCTCCGATTGTTTTCTGGCTCTTACACAATGAATACACTCAGTCTCTTCCCCCACATTTCCCATCAGTCCCCAATGTAACTGCTTTGATCACACAGCTTCCCACTCATTCAGCCTCGTGCTTGGTCTGTGTTTTGGGTGGCATCTTCTACTGTTTCAGCCGCCTTACCCCGCAGAAGTGCTTAACTGCTTCCTACAGCTAGCCTGAATGAAGAATGGCTTGCATATCCACCAGACTCAAACATGGGCTGAGATGGGATCAAGGACATGCCTATTAGTAGGCACCAACAATTTTGTGTGTGGCAGCTAGATAAGAACTGTGTCGTCCATTTGTCTTCTGCAGCAGATATAGCATGGTATAATACACATTCCCTTGGAGAACGCCAACACAAGGCCTGGGGTTGAGCAAATTGCTTCATTACCCCATGCTTTACTAGGCATCCACTGGATCGGTCTTGATGACAGATATTTAGACACAAAGAAAGGGGTCAAGAGGCAGATATGGTTACATTTTCTCTCCCTCTTTCTTAGCCTACATTGTTGAAAGTAACTTGTCCAAAGATGGCCACTAAACCCAGCCAAACGTGGCCGTCGTAACCTTCCCACCCTGAATGCTGAGGACAACAGCTCGAACAGATGCTGAACCTATCTCATAACCATGTTTTGAAGGGGAAGAAAAGAAAAAGCATAAATGGAAAATATTTGGAGGCATGACATTGCCCTTTGTGTACTGGTGGGCATTTCTGAGCATGTTATTTTTCCATCCCCTCACATGGGATAAGACAAAGCAAAGGCCCAGCGTAGGCCTGCGAATTGCATCTGAGTACAACAAAAGGTTTCTTCTATTTCCCTGAGGAGAAAGAAACACAGACACAGGCACATGCACACACACACACACACACACACACACACACACGCAGGCACAACTCAGTAAGTCACTAGGTCTCAGGGAACAGCTCTTTTAATTATAATTCTCATCTGAAGTAGATGGAGGGCAGTGACTGTAAGGCTGGCATTTGCAGCAGTCTGCAGGGAGACCCAGCGCATCAGGTTTGTGTTTGGGCCTGAGGGATGAGACAGGACAGACACAGAGGGAAGAGCACCGCCTAATGAAATCACCGAGACATACAGATGTTGTCCCGGGAATTATCCCAGGCAGGCACTAACCAGGTAAGACCTCGCTTGGCCTCCAAGAGCCCAGCCCAGGGCCTGACAGCTGCAAACAGCTGCTTCTCCACAGCCTGGTGCAAACCTCAAATGACAAGGAACATGGCTACTATTTATCATAAACAGACTTAACCCAAAGCACCTTTTTCACTCTACGTGGGCTTTATCTGTCCCGTTTATCTGCTGATCTCTCCTCTCCTATCTCATCCTGCATTCAAGCCACCGTTCCCCACCTCTCCCTGCCAGGTTGCATGATTCTGCAAGCAGCAGGA
>NW_005842611.1:955704-966561 GCF_000455745.1 Alligator sinensis
CCAGTTTAATACCTGGGAATGGGGAGCAGTGCCCTTTTGTGAGGAGCTGGAATTGGGGCAATTCTTTGGCAGGGGGGCGCTGGGGCACTGCCAGTTCTGCGAGGCATTAGGCAAACAGGCCGCCTAAGCTGTTTGATCCTAAAAGCTTTCCCTGCAGAAAAGGTAAGATCAGCGCTGCTCTTCTTTCTAAGTCTCCCCTTGATTAAATTGGCTTTGCTTTCCCCTCTCTCTCTCCTTTTCTCGAAGTCCATTTCCAAGTGCTGAGTTACTAGCAAGAAAAAGGTTTTAATAGGGTCCTGGATTTTAAAGCTACTGGCAACGCAGCCTGGGCCTTTTATGGTGAGTAATGAATAAAAGAACCCAAATCATTGCTTTTTTTTATGTCCTCTGTCTATGAATTAAAGCCATTTTACTTCTTTCTCTGTGTCTCTTGCTTTCATTTCATACTGCTCTAATGCCTTTTTAGCCAAAGTGGCACAATCAAAAAAGGCAGCTGTACCATACTGTTGCCATGGCTGGCTGGGCCCCCCTTCCTCCCTCCCACTAAAATACCAGTTACAGGAACCCGCCTCACTGAATCAATCCCAAAGCCCTGCTTCCATGCAGCCAGTGAGACTACAAAAAGACTTGTCGTCTTCTTCTATCCCTTCTCGAGCTGCTCTCGCTTTCCTTCCATCTTTTCTCTTTTCTGTCCCTTTCTCCTCTTTTTTTCTTCCTTGGGACTACTTGCATGAATTGGGATTTCAGTGAAAGCGAAGGCTGAAGAAAGAGCCTCCTTACTTTCCCCACCCTACATTTAGACTAGGCTTATATTAGAGGCAAGGATTACTTAGGGCAATATCTTTTATTGGACCAACTATATAGTTGGGATAAAGTGACTGAATGCTTTAGAAGAAAGAATCTGAGGAAAAAATGCCTCGTGTTCAAAAGCTTATCTAACTATCTGAAGTACATAGGTGGCCCAATAAAATGTCACCCTAAGAAATCCTTGCCTCTAGCATAATTTCTGGACCATCACACCTACAGCATCACTCTTATACTACTGTAGCCTAGGCTTATGTATCAACCACTCATGTTACAGAGAAGCTATGAAACCAGCTGCCCTTGTGACTACCTCTCATGACATTTGGTGGCTTTGTCTGAAAGCCTCAGTTACCAGAGTCATGTTGTTTTATAAGACATTTCCGTGCCATTGAAAAAATAAGCTTCCCATCCTCAAGGCTGCAGAGGAGAGCTTGGAAGCAAGAGCCTTAGAAAGTAAGTAAAAGAAATGTATTAATACAATATTCTCAGGAGTTTGGAGGGCGTTGAGTTAGTAATGCTGCTACTGGGTGAGATTCACCCTCAGACAGAGGGGCCAGAGAAAGACCTGCATGCAGCCTAGGTCCCAAAATGGGATTTAAATGGTGAACTGGCTTTTCCATGCCCATCTGCATGGGGGGAGCTTTGTAGAGGGTTGGGACAACCTTGACTGAGAAAGAGGGGCTTGGGAGGAAGTGATGCTCTGCATCTTGATAAAAAGCTAAGGCATTTCTCTCTGTGCAAACCCTGAGCATTTTCTAGCTTCCTTGGTAGAAGTTTACAAGCAGGTGGGTGCCTTTGCTGGAGGCAGGAGCCTCTTAGGTCCTTTTCCTTGGGGCCTGTTTTATCATCTGCAAAACAAAAGGCAGTCAAATGAGACACTGGTAACAGTCTCCATAAGCTTCCTCTGCCTCTGCCAGCCTGGGTCTTACCCCCAGGTCCCTTTTGCCTCAGCTGCTTCTTCCTTTTATATTCCTGCCCAGTGACAAACAGGCACTGTTAACCCTTTCACCCCTCAGTGCCCTTCTCTTACAGCGCAAACTCCAAGGCTAAGCTTGTCCTTTTCTTCCCCAAAGCTGCCTTTGCTTCCCAGGCTAACTGGCACTGGGCACGCAAACAGGGTTAGGTAGGTTTGGAAATATCAGCCCTACTGCAGAATAATGAAAGGTGCTAAAATGCTAAGATACCTGGGCATAGTAACCCTGGCCTCACTGCAAATTTCCCATTGCCATCTACATGTGAAAATCTCAGCCTCCGCATTTGCTGCAGCGTTAAAGTGAATATGGTGAGGGAGCAGTAACTGCAAGCTGATTTTAAGACAAAACTCTCTAAAAAGTTTTCAAACTGCCCGATCTGATAGTTGTTGAGGTCCCACGGGCATCGGCTCTCATGCCAGCTGACTGCCTCATTTGTGGAGTGCTCTGCTCCTCACCAGGACAACACAGCCTCTTCTCTGCCTCCCTGGGAGACTTCTACATGATGCTGACACTGGTGCTCTCTTCTTACCCAGCTTCTGCCCCTGGCATTAGATCTCTAACTTCAGGACACTGCACTGATTCAGTGCAGCCACTAGAGTTTCCTTGGCATAAAGAGTCCCTGCGACATGTCTGCTGGATGGCAAAAAAGATAAGAAAGTAAAGGGAAGAAAAAGAAAAAGTATCTGGCTTCCTCCCCTCCTTTCTGAGTCACTGCGCTCTCTTCAAATCTTCCCTTACACCTGTTCTTCCTTTCTTTCACTTGCAATCAGTTCTTTCTCTGTAATGTGCTGCATGAATGATGAAGACTGCATGCATATTAATTTTATTGTGCTATTAATAATAATGCTAACGTAGCCCTTCCAGGACACCTTCCACCCACTATGACAGGAGTTTTTTTGTAAACAGTGATTCACATTTCAAAAACCACCCAGAAAAGCAGGCCTCCCCCCATGCATGGACCTGGACCACGCCAGCTACCAGCAGACCTGGGACCACTCCAGAGCCCAGACCCCATCGCCATCCCCGATCAGAGCTGACTCCTACACGGGGAACTGGAGCAGGGGGAGAGAGAATCTGGTGGCTAAACCAACACAAATGAGAAAATACATTTGCCTCAGGTCAACCCAAAATAAACACTGTTCACATTTTCTCAAGAGTAAAGGAAAAAAAAATGGTAGGTTGGGGGCAGGGGGACTGTTTTGGTTGAACTACATCTTTAATCTTTATAAATTAACTTTTCGCTATATTCAAACAGGAAATGATCGTGAAAAGGAAAACCAATGTTTTCCATTTTTTTCCAGAGGTTTTTTTGTTGTTGTTGTCATGGTTGAAACAATTCAATCAATTCAATGACTCTGATGTAAATTCAAAATTGATTCACTTGAATCAAAACAGGCAGCTGTTTTTTTAAGCAACTAAAGGTTTTGCAGCTCTAACGAGGAAAGATGATCCACGTCAAACTGGCCAAAACAACTTCTGCACGGTCCTCAGTGGACCACAGCTACCAAGTGGAAATTATAGCAGTGTCAGGACTCACCTAATTTCAACCAGGGCAAGGATTAGAAGAGTTACAGAGCAAGGGAGTTGCCCTTCCACTAAACAGACCCCAGTGCATGAAATGATCTGGGTACGTCTAACTTTGGGCTGTTGAATTTCTGTAGAAAATTCCTATCAGTTTGGGCGTGCTCACTGAAATCACCCCTCCAAACACAGCAATTTGCTGAAGTTTTGTCATCTGCCAGGATATGGCTGTGCATAGAGAACACTTGATGTCTCCCATTTATCTTCATGACGAAAGAGAGGAGGCCAGAGAACATGAGAGGCGCAGTTACTTATCTTCCCTCTTCCCATGATTGACGGGTAGTGTCAAAAGAGATTAGTTGTGTATCATATACATGCCATGCATGCTTTTAATGCTCACACAGCTCTGATACTATTTCCAGGTGCACATGTAACAAATGTCCTTGTTCGGCATGGGAAATAGGGCGGTGGGAATTGTAAGGACCCATGCTCACCTTATCTAGACCTGTATCTCCAAGCAATGCTGGACAGCTCCCAGCGGTTGTTTTTTGTTAGAATAATACTTCTCAGTCCTGCTATAATTAAAGCGATCTGTGTATGAACTGCCTATCATTGTGAGAGATCCCAAGGCATGATACCAGCTTATCCACCAGTGAAATTCGGCCACCTCTGGGGTGAAGCACCTGGCATTAACAGCTTGCTGAAATCCATGCAGCAGGTGTAGGCAGAAAACAAATAAACTGTAGGAGGAATCTTGAAAAGCAGGATGGTAGCGTTGGGCCTGCACACCAGAGTTAGCAGCTTCACCTTCAAAGAAAGCATGTGGGGAGCAGTGGCTAATAATGCGATTTTATTTTCCCCTGAACAACGCTAGCTCCTGCCGCAGCATGCCCTACAGCCTCCACGGGCTCGGCGGGGGAAGACCAAGTCAGGACCAACTCAGGCTTTATTAAAACTTGGATTTAAGCTGTGGCCCCAGTTGGGTTGAGCTCATTCGGACACGCTCATCAAGACAAGGCAAGCTATACTACAGGCCGGGAAGGCTTTAACATACCCAGGTTGGCGCAGATTAAACGTAGTCAGAGCTAAACTTAAAAGCACAGCAGTTAGCACGTGTTAGTGCTTACATCACACCTTCACATCCCCTCTAAACAAAGCTCGGGGCACGAGAGCGCCTCGCTACGTCACCAGAAGGGCAGAGACTCTGATTTTGGGTCATCCTTTTAATTACTGACATAATCCACTATGGATTATGTGGGAAAGCTGTTGAGATCACAACATGAGTGATTCTCCCATGAGCATTTTCAGCTTTTAACAATGGTCCCCATTCTCCGTGGGAGAAAACAGAGACCCTCCAGAACATTTCCAGACACTTGAGGGACACACGCACCCCAATTACACAATGATCAGGTGTTGGGGCCTTCACCTGAGACACAGTAAATTAACCCAGCACTGCCCGATTCAAAGCAGGGACTTGAAAACCAGGTCTCCTACACTGTAGGTGAGCGCACTGACCACTGGCTCTTCTGGGATGGGTCTCTCTCTCACCAGAAATCACATCCGGGATCTGAGAGACCTCCAACAAACCTTTCTTTGAAACCAGTCCTTTCCCACAACAAGACACAGTTCAGCTGAGTGATTCCCAGCCAGGTGTAGTCATGGCTCAAACTAAGATAGCTGATGGTTGCAGAGGTTGGAAGCTGTCAGACTCAGTTAAACGGCACCTGCTTGGTAGCACTGTCACCCATGACTTACACATGTTGAGAGTTCAAAACTCACGAGGAACTTGAGCTCATGTCCAGCATCTAAATTGCCATACATTGTGAAAGGAGGATGGGTGTACTGAATGACAGCTTAGAAATAGTATTTAAAGGTTTGCTTTTTGGGAATTGGCATATTTTATATCCATCTATCTAGCTATATAAAGAATGGTTTAGCGTGGGCAGCAGGGCTTAACTGATTTTAAGAGTCTGGGTTACACAGCTTTGGAAGCAGACAGGCTGTCTAACACAAGGCCAACAAAGACACATAATCTGGAAAACAGAGGGGCATGTACTGCACTGCTGATAACATGAAATACAGTGGCACCAGCTAGCAAGGCCAAAGAGGGAGGCCTAGAATATCTGTTTTGCGAAGGGTGTCCATGTAATGGGCTTGAAATGTGTTGATGACACAGGACACAGACAGTGTGACACGCGCAGAAAGACTAACCAATGACCAATGCAGATGAAGAGTCATCAGGAGGGAAGGAGAATACAAAAGCAGAGATTTGAGAGTAACCAAGGGTCCCTTCTTCCCATTCCCGTTCCTCGGGAGGGTCCCCGAGGCCACCACGGACAGAGGGCACACTGTCAGCTCGTTTCATTCACCCCACTGGAGGGGAAGTGTGGGCCTCGGCATCCCACCTTCAGACTACTGACATCTGACACCTGAGAGCCAGCCTCCGAGTAAAGACTGCGTCCTGGCCAAGTGTACTTTGACTCTGATGACAGCCCTAACCCCCCCCCCCAACTTCCTTCCCCCCCCCCCAAAAACAGGGCCCCTGGGTCCTAAATCCAGAGCCAACAAGTGGCGTCCAACATGGGGCTCAGGACTCTGACATAGGAACTGGGACCAGGTCCAGTTCCAGCAATTGCCAACTGAAAACCTGGGACTGGAACATGGGGGCAGTAACCTGACCGATCAGAGAATTCGTAGATACAGAGATTAAGTAAGAATCCCTTGTTGTATTTGCAATAGGAAGCTAGGAAAGAGCAGAGGAATTAATCTCTCCCTGCTGGAGAGAGAGTGTGAATAAACAGGGACTCCAAAGTCCCTGTGAAGAGTTACAGTCATCTGTGTGAATGGTTACAGGAGCAGTGTTATGTGTAAGGTGGAGGTTACAGGTTCAGGAACCAATCCCCCATTTATAACGTTGTTTCCTATGGGAGAATCGGTTCCGAGATACGTTTCGACTTAAGATGCAACCAATCGTGTCATAGTCCGAGGACTGCCTGTAATTTGCTCCGCACAAAAGCTCACATTCAGGCTCATGTGCCACAGCACAAATCTCCAGCACAAATTTGTGCCGCTGCTATTTGAGCTGCTGCAAGTGCACATGCCTGCAGGTGTGGATGCACCCAGAGATTTCCAATAGGAACCAACAGCATCAAAAACATGCTGATCTCTGGTGGCCTTTCTGAGTTCTTTGAAACAGCAGAATTGCCCCATTATTTTTCCACAATCAAAAAATGAATGAAAACTAAAAATTAGCATTTTCCAAGGGATGCCTTGGGTCAAACAAGGTACCATGAGTCAAAAAAAGGTTGAGAACCACTGTACCAAACCATAGGCCTTTCCATCTTGCCTTGGGGCAATTTAAGTGGAAACTGGGACTCCCACTGGTACTGGAGAAACAATAGTAAGTTTATATATAGCATTGCTTATACTAACAATCCCACTGCCCCCGACCTATAGCCTACTTCATTACATACATATCAACATGCAAGGCTGTGTCCAAATTCTTTGTAAGCAAACTGTGGCTGTTCAATTTGCCTACGCAAACCTGTATTGGCAGTATGCTCCGTAAAGAGCTTTCTCTGTAGTTTAGCAGGTGACAAACTCGCAGGGAGGTAACACATCAGTGAAACACCAGACAAGCGTTCAGTAGAAAAGACAGGACATGGTGCTATCGTCTCCTGGTATACATGTGTATATTATACGGGGTCAGTTCTCCTCTAAAACTAAGCTGTAAAAAAACTCTTCTGCAGTGAATGTAGTGCCCATAAAAGGTGCTGGGTTGACAGCCCTCGGGACTCACGTCTTTATTTATCCAAAGAGCCAACAACACAGATTGGTCTGGATTCTGTCATTGGAGCTTGCGCCCCAAACTCAAAGCAAACTGCTTTGGGAGCTCAAAATGGGCCTGTTCTCATCTGCATTTCAGCCTCATGAACTTCAGCCTGTGCCTGGTGTAAGGAGCTGACTTTCCACAACATTACAGGAAAGTCAGAGCACCAAGTATTTCTAGTTTGGTGAGACAGGAGATCTCTTTTGAGAGCTTGCTGATGTTCGGTTCCAGCACAGCTTTGCAGAAATGGGACGTTTGGTTTGTGGGTGCACCACCTGGCAGGTTTATCTGAACCAAACATGAACCCTGAGCCCTTGCACAGGCTCAGCCACCGCAGGTTAACCACCTTCTGCTAATCCCACCTTTCCTTCGGACCCTCATGACCCTCTTTCCTTCATGTGCCTTTGCAGATATACATACAGTCTTGCTCTGGTTTCCCCATTTCCAATTACTGATGAACTCCAACCTCTCCCCACCACTGTAACCAGAGCTACAAAGCATTACTATCAACTCTAACTTTAGGCTTGAGCGATTATCTGCTTTCCATTTCACTCGGCACATTTCCCCATCGCGTCTATAATGGCTGATGTTTGTCGCTAACAATGGCACGGGGGCACTGTGGAGTAGACTGCAATATCTCAGGGGGTGCCACGTCCCTGCCTAATGGCTTTCATGTCCTCCTATATCATTAAATAATTGAAACAGCTTTGTTGCTAAGTACATGGTAAATACGGCGAGGCAAGAGGGCATTAAAACTGTAAACCTCTCTGGAGAGCCAAAGGCCAAAATAGCTACATAACGCAGAAGATATCAGGCCACCAAAATATCTTGTCTCCCACCATGAGGCTGTCTCTGTCCCATTTCTTCCACCCACACTCCTTAACGGCTCACGTCCCAGGATGCTTGTCTCCTGTTCAGAAAGGTTTCCTACCCTGTTCCTAGCAATATTTTCAAAACAACTCTAAAAATAATATTAATCTATAAGCACAGTGTCTGTAAAGCATTCCTCCAAAGAGATGGCAAGGAATAAGCCAAGGTAACAGATATTTGTTGATACAAGAAAAGTATGGGGCACAAACTGCATACCTGCAAGGTCCCTGTAGGCATAATCCCACCCCAACAGGACATAGTAATAAAAAAAGGACCACATCATTTCCTACAAGTTTAATTGCTACAGAAGCACACCAAGAAAGCCAGAAGGTCTGTAGATGATCTCTCTTTCCCCCCCATGCAGCAACAGGGTGGGATCACGGCTCAGCATTCATGGACTGTTGTCATTCCCCACTTGGGTTGGGACACTGCAGCCCCTGGAAGAAGCTATATGTCAAGCCAGGAGCATGGCCAACCTCTTGGTCAAGCCAGCTATAGTATGTGCTGCTGGTTGCATGATGCATTGCTCCTCTGGAAAGGGACCACAGAGGCAGCCTCAGTGCCCATCCCTTTCCCATAAGGGGATCCCCTGAGATCACCCCTGAGCAGCAGGATCTATAAAGCACAGGCTCCACTAGCCAGTTTTCATCAGCACCAGCTGGGCACAGTGCTTAGACATCTCAGCAGCCCCTACAACTGCATATTCATACATATACCTGGCTAGTTTCTGCAAGTGAGCAACAGAGAGGAGAACTGGGTTTGCCTAACTCAATGCCCTGCAGAACAACTAGCCCAGATTCCCAAAAAATAAACCCTTGTGCATCCTGTCTGATGTAAATAACCATCTACTTACAAGCCTTGTAATTACCTGCCTATCCCTATGTCCTGCCTTAGTAAGGTAGTCTCTCTGCAATTATAGTTAATTGCTCTGATTACCACTGAATATTTCAGGTATGCTCAGGAAAGAGTACATCAGCCAGGCACGTACAACAATGAAGTAGCAGCAGGGAGGCCAGCAGGAAAAGAGTTAATATCTAATGTTCTGAAGGAACTCAAAGCATGCTTTGTATCTTAAAGCACAGTCAGAAATACAGGACTATAGGAATACCATATTGGATTCCCCTTCTCTTACCCTGAGAGCTTTTTGTTTTTTTGGAGAAGCCTTCACTAGGAAGCCACCATAAACCTAATAATGGACAATTATGCACTGATCTGTCCTATCCCTTAGGGGCTTTTCTTCCTAACCCCAGGGAGTTAGCAACTAGTTTATATCCTAAGAAGGAAAATGTATTCCCTGTAACGTCTCTCTCATTCTATCCAGTTTAATTGCAGATGTTCTTGCTACCCGTATCAACTTCTAATCCTACTAAGCTCTTGTCTTCTTTGTGGCAATGAGTTCCCAAGGACAATAGGTTTAACAAAATGAGAACGCAGCAAGCCTTATTGCTGTAATCTGTTGCTTTCCCCTGCTGCTATTTTCCCCTAATGTCACATTTCTGCCTAATCTTAGACTATATCGTCATTGCAAAAAAAAAAAAAAAAGCAAGCGTACTTTTAAATTAAGATATTAGTTAGCTGAGGTCAAAATTGCTCATGCCTTGTCCACAGCAGGACATCACGATGGCATAGCTAATGTGAGTTAGCTCCCTGACTGAAAAAAACAATCCATCATCTGCAATGAATGCAGGCTCCCAGATTTTAAGCTATTCAGGCCAGTAGTGGCAGTCTGTACTCCGCCTGGCAAGCCCTGAGGGTGCCCTGGGGTGAACTATGCATTATAACAGATAGTGCATTGAATGGGGACTCAGCATATTTGGGTTCTCCTCAGCTACTTGTCTGCTACATGGCCTTGGGCAAGTTCCTTCACCACCTGGTGCTTCAGTTCCCCCCTCTACAATGGGAACAATGATGCACAGCTCCTTGGTAAAAGATGCTGGGTAGGTCTACACCATTGCAGTAAAAGACTGAGCACCAAACATGCCTTGCTCACCTGCTCTTGCACACCTGCTGCACTCTGGCCTGGTGTCATCCCAGGGGCTGCTCTCTAGCATGGCTGTGACTGAGATCTCCAAAGGAACCATGGAGGAACCCCATGGATTGCCTTTCCAACATGTTTTTGGGTTTGAAGTATGCCTATGGGAGCAAGAGGGAGGGACCCTGCTTTGGGGTGACCTAGCCTGGCAATGTCACTGTTGGGCACAGACATCCCTTTGAGGTCCAGTGTTGAAAAGGGCTTACAAGAGTCAAGTATTTTAATGAAGCAAATGCTGAATAATACCAATAGCAGAAGTGTTCTGCAGCAATCATTTGAAATACTGCCTCTCGAAACAGTGCTACGGCTGGGGTTGGAATCATTAATATTATTCTAATTAACAACAGGACAATCCCAATCTATCGTTACAGTCATACTATTTCTGCGTTTTACTGAGGCAAATTTAGTATGAGTTCTCTTAAATGCACCATATATTTGCTCTCTCTAGGAGCCCTTGCCAAGCAGACTGCACACAATACTCGTGGTGCTCCTGGGGAAGACAGGTTCGAATGAAGCAAGTCCTCGCTTTTGTGAACACAAGGTTAGTCCTGGATCTGAAGGGTCCTGACTTACAAAGACATTAAACCGTGGAGCAATCTTTGTAGGTGGGACCTATTGACACAGAGGTACCTCAATCAGCTTTTTTTCAACCTGCCCCCTTCTCCATTCCTATCTTCTCTCTTTCCTCCAACTCTTGCCCCTTCCCTCCCTGCCTCCCTCAGGCGCAGCTCCTCAGATGCTGCCGACGGGAGGTTTTATTGATCTTGCTGAAATGCCCTGCTGCCTCCGAAGGGTAAGGTCAAAGATACTAAAGGATCCTGCTGACC
>NW_005842611.1:966592-973007 GCF_000455745.1 Alligator sinensis
TTCACTCTGAAATAACATCAATTATATCAGAGCTGACAGGCTGTAGGGCAGCTCAGCCCCAGCAATAAGGGGGAAATACGCAGGCTAATAACTTCTCATTAAGCACCCAGGAGCCTGGTTATTCATGATTTTCTCTGAGGCTGCCTGTCTGCTACCCCAACCTGATCTAAACTGCTAAGGTACGAGGCGAGGGCTACAGCCAGGAACTAAGCTCACCAGTGCCATCCACCGCCGGTCCCTCCCCTCTCTGCAGAATCCCAGACAGACTTTTCCACGGGCACTGCTCTGTGCTCCACACATCCCTCAACCTTGAAAGGATCCAGGATGGAGGCTTTGGGATCCCCCTCTCAAACTCATCCCTTTTCTGCTTCCTACCTGCATTCCCACACTCCACAGGACTGTCCTGTGCTTAAGGCCATTATCTCCCAAAGCCAGACTCCTCCCTGGTCACCCCTCAAATAGTGATCCTGCCTCAGCTCATTCCTCACAATTGCCCTCTGAAGTAAGGAAAGACTATTAACTCCACTGGGGGAAACAGAGGCAAGGCATGGATGTGGTGACTTACCCCATGCCTTCCCGAAGAGGAAGGGGAAGAGTTAGAAAGAGAACCTAGAGTCTCCTGAAACCCATCCCGTAGTTTCAGCTCAGAGACCCTCCTTCCGCCTGTATGAGATGACAAAGCACCATACAACACAGAAGAGTGGGTTTTCTTTTTTTAAAAGTCCCTTCCCCCTCTGTGCCTCGATCGATCAATGTACGGCTTGCAAGCTGGCGATCCGTGCGTTGTTGGGGAAGCTGCCCCGGACCAGGAAAAAAAAGTCTAAGCCTTGTTCTGAGTTACTTCCTAACCTCGCATTGGTTTTTCACCCCGAGTGGAGAGGGCCCCTGGGACTTCTCAGGGCTAACTCACGAAATGCAGATTCAACCTCCGCACCTGTTCGCCTCTGCGTCTTTGGCGTCTCCTAAATCTTAAGCCTGCCTGCCGCAGCAGCTCCTCTCCTTTCGAATGGGATCTGCCTAATTTACCTCCAGATGCTGCAGATGGAAAAAGCCTCTCCTCCCTCCCCTTCCTCACGCCTTTCCAGTAGGGAATAACTCAAGAGGCCATCTCAGTGATTTTTATGTCCTGTGTCTCTCAAGAGTGCTAAACTGGGTCAGATGTGTGGGGGTTATGCTCTCCCCATAAAATCTGCTTGAGAAAAATCTCCGATCCATTAATGCTTCATAAAATTTTTACAAGGTTTCTGCTAAAGGAAGAAAAACAAACAGGGATGGTGTCTGCATCCAAGAGCTCCTTAAATCAAACATTCTCTCTCTAATGCATTTTTTTTATACTACCAATCAGGAAAGCAATCAAGCATGAAGCCTGCAGCTCCCTATGCTTCCATTTCCAGCTTCTAAAATCATCCTGGATCAGGACATTCCCAGCTGGCTCACGGTTGGAGACAAACTCCCCCACGTTCAAATGAAGTCTCGGGTCAAGACATCCCAGGCCAGCTCCAACTGCAGGGGTTTTGCTTGGTTCCCTGTGCTGCTGCTAAAATAACTCAGAGGTCAACATTAAAAGACATTACATCAAGAGGAGAGGGCTGAAGTTTATTGGTGTGTATCTGAAGGGTCCCTGGACTATGAGAGATGGGCATGATCTGGGTGCAGGGTCCTAGCCCTGGAACAGGATGAGCGGTCATAGGGATCAGGGACCTTTCTAGGATTGCAACAGCAGAGATCAAGTCAGTCAGGAAACAGTGCAATGATAAAACCTACAATATTGCTACTGGGTTGAGGATCCCTCACTCTCCCAGACAGTAAAATACACTCTGTAAGAACTATTTTTTTGTTTTCTTTAGTGAAATCTGCCATTGAAATGGCTCCTCCCGCTGCATAACTGAACCTGTAAGAGCAGGCCTCACAATTATATCAGCAGCAGGTCTTGCAGAAGTGGAGACCTTTGGAAGATGGGACATCAGAGCTAGGTTGGAAGTCACTTATGCAATTTAAGGAAGAAATCTCAAATATATTTCTGTTCCAGTCATTACTCAAGTGATTCTGATACGCCATTCTTTGAGCTCTTCCACTTCTCTTCTGAAGCTTTCTAATAAAAAATGGACTCCATGTGCAAACAAAAAAAAATCAGGATTTTTTCAAGAACAAAATACTTCCATTAGAGAGAGAAAATCATTTTCCAATGTAACTATGATGACCGACCACATCTGGCAACTCCACAAAAGCCATCCATGAATACAATGCAAAATGCAATTAAAAGGAGACCTCAGAAATGACAGCCGACTGTGAAAAACAGGGACATGAACAATAAAGCAAAACACTCAACGCATAAGAAACCAACGAAGCCAGACTTTTTACATATGGCTTCCTCTAACAATTTTAGAACTTTTTTTCCAAGAAGGGCTTATCCATTTCCCCAAGATTTTAGCTTTCAAAGAAAAGCCATTTTTCATCCAAAACAATGTTTCAGTTTGAAAAATTCTGATTAACCACAGACCCTAAGAGAGATGGCAGATGCCTGTAAAGGATCTTCAATAGCAAACAAACAGGAATGAAGACTGTGGCCTCATGAACTTCAGCCCAGGATTGTCCAGTGTCTCTGGCATAGCACATTTAGGGAGTTGTCACAACAGGATTTCCAGCTCAAGTGTGCGTCCTTCTGAGCATCAGCCTTGGGACCCTCAAGGCCCTCTGATCCCCAGAGGGCCTAGGATCCCTTCCATTATGGAGAAAGGAGGGCAAGGGATAGGAAAATGAACATTTTTGCTGAGACCCCTCAGGCAGGAAAGCACCCATTGACTTAGCTAGGGCTAAAGCATCTCAGGGCTGAACCGATATGCCAATATTTGCAGTCTGCATGCTCTCCCATCTCTATGGAAGTGCCTCAGGCTCAGGCAGCCAGAGCATCAGGGCTTCTCAAGCCCTGGCGGCAGCAGCGGCTTTGTCTCTCTCATATATTTTTCCTCCCCCGTCTATTTTCCTGAGCAAACTCTGGTAATCTAAGCAGGTTAAACACATAGGGGGGCCTCCCAGCCTTCAAATACATCAAGTGGGAGCAAGTTTGGTTAGAGAAACTTTGCTCACACCTCATATTTCTTCTCTCTTGTTCCTATTTATCCCTTCCAAGTCACAGCCAGATTCACAGTCTAGTACAAATTGATGCGAAAAATTAGCAACAGCGCCCTTGCTGTCTCCCTTCTTAGCTCTGGAGAGGTCGAGAGGCTGGTTAATGCATGTCAGCATCATTTCCATGTGGAGGGAAATCAATGAGTCTCTTTCACATAGCAGGAGCGTGGAGATGCTCCAAGGCTCTGACTTGCTGTTCTGCCCATTGGCCTTCCCCAGCACAGCAAACAGTGCCTCCCTCGTCCCTTGCATGTCCTAAATGATGTGTAGCAATGTTTGAGATGCTGCCAAGCCCCAAAACCATCAGGAGGTAGGTTTTCTCACCAAATCCAGCAGAGGCAGGGGGAAAGCGGAGTGCTGGTAATTCAGTTCTCATCCCCTGCAGGTCATCTGTACTTACTGTCTAAGCTACAGGCATGGCAATGTCAGTCAAGGCCTGAGGAACTTGTTTGATGCAACACCAGGGCAGCAGTTAATCCCTACTTGACGCAATACCAGGGCAGCATGTTTTGCTCCTGGTGGGCTTCACTACACTGATACAAAGCACAGACCTGAGGCAACACTAATGCACCAATGCAGGCAACACTAAGTCCTGTACTGGTACTCCTATACGGGAAAAATTTCCTACTGCTGAGACAGCCTTTGGCTCCGATGCAGAGCAGGTTTGGTTCAGGTACGTCACCGGCACAGAGGGAATACAGATAACCTCCCATGTTGTAAGCATGAGCTACCTAGTAGTAGAAACCCCATGCAGAACCAGAGATCAGAACCCCCTTAAATCCTGCTGTTTGGGTGCAAATGGGACCAGGATTCAAAAGTAATTCTCATTTTGCTTATCAGTTCTGTTTAATGAGGTATGATAACACGGGTCTGCGGTTTGCTGGCTCACATCCATACACCCAAACACTCTCTTCTTGATACATGTCAGGACTCAATCAGGGCTTTCCTGGTCTCTAGCCAGGTGCAACTTGTTCACTTTTTACAATGACCCTGGCGATGATGCCGATTGGCTGGGCTGGGGGATCCCAGCTAATCTGGGCACTAACTAGCCGCATATTTCCAAAAAGGTGACTTGTGATTCTGGGTGCCCAAAATAAGACACCCAAAAGGGTCTCATTTTCAAATGGGGAGTGCTCAGCATGTTCTATACATTAGCCGAGCTACAGTGCCTCATGTTGCACATCTAAAGAGAGAAGCACACAAAAGCACAAATCACTTTGGAAAACACAAAGTCTAAATACCCCAGATTTCAGCCTGCAGCATCACCCCAAACCAAGTCCAATTCTGGTCACAGACTGAAGATTTTGGAAAACTGTAGAGGCCCCATTCACTAATGGTTGTGATAACAGCATGCTATATCACTAAAGCAACTGTTTCCTCCACATCTCAGGTCCTCCTGTCACCATAAAGCAACCTCTGCTCACTTCAAACGGGTGGTTCTTATCCATCAAAGATGTGATTTGGATTAGACCTCATGAGATTTTCCCATTTAAACCCACACCACACCTCTAGCTCTAGGGCTAGGCCCAGTGAGTACATGGAGGGGTGATCTCTAAGGAAAATCCAGCTGTCTCACAAAGTGGTGCTGGTGATTTTAGTATTTAGCACTCTGCTGTCTGGGTCAGTTTATGGCTATCATTTGTGTTGGCGGTAAAAGGTGCTGCAAAATGGAGATGACAGCATTCCCATGACACACCAAACCAGGTAGGGTCAATGAGCCAGCTGCAGAGACTACCTCTGAGACAGGATCCCTGGGAGACAGGGTCCCCTTCCAAATTCTTCTGCCTGCTTGACCTTTTTACCCGCATGCCCCCGTCTGCTGCTCCCTCTTTGTCTGGGAAGTACAAGTGCCCTAACCTCCGCTGTTTGAATTGTCTGGCTGAGTGCATGACTCTGCAGCCTTTGTTCTACAAACAGCTCTGTTTGCTGTCTCCAAAGCACTTTACAAAATGTCAGAGACCCTGTCAAAAAGCTCTTCAGAAAACAGCTGCCCCCTGCCTTAAATTATTGCTAGACGGGCCATGCATCCAAGGCAAGTGCCCTACTCCATAAGAGAAACTGGTTTGCAGATATGCCGGAGTCCCTGGACATCATTCCTTCAAGACAAGTGAACCGAGACGAAGAAGGGGGGAAAAAAAAGTTTCCCTTTCTGGCTGGGCAGATGCATCCTTCACTGTCAGAAAGAGAAGATCACGTTCAGCTATGCCAGAATCTTGCACCTCAGGGAATTCACTCCGTTATCCTAGAGCTTTGCTGTTCCCCTGGGTTCAAACTCAAAATCACCAATCTTCACACCCAAAACACTTGAGAAAATTGGCTTTAGGCTCCATCTTTGCAGCGGGCTCATCCCCCTTCAATAACCTGACTTATGCCTTTTGCTTTTTTCTTATCGTATTTGGGCAGAAAGAGAAAGCACAGACCTACCATGTAAACCGCTGAATTTAGACGCAAGTAGAAAAAACAGAACAAGACAAAAAGTCAAGACTCCTGTCTCTCCTCAGCACCTTGCTGCATCTGTACTGGACACAAAACTGCAGCTGCTTCAGAGAAACTCTTGACAATTTAATGTGTTGGACAGAAAAGACAAAAAATTGTGGTTACGTAGTGCACCAGGCCATAAGCCTGAAACACAAATCTGCATCCAATGGCCCTAAGCTCTGGGGGTGTTTGAATTTGGATCTGAGCACTAGGGTAGGGTTTCAGCCACCTCCTTTTACCCCTGTGCCCCCACCTAGCACTAGTCACCACACTGGGTGCCATTTTAATGGCTACATTTCAAACATCCGCCACTGGGCTGGAAATTAATAATTAGAGGTCCATGCAAATTCTTCCCTAAAACAGACTTGCAATAAAACACGTGGTTTTCCAGTTCAGTCGAACCCGGAGTCTTCTTAGGGTTAAGTTTCTTATCTCCCTGCACAAACCAGGGTTTGTGACCTGACCAGAGATAGAGATGGCTGCAGCAAACCCAGCAGCTGTGTGGAGCCACTGCAGCCCTCCAGCTCTTTGCTGGAGCTTTTATTTCATGGGCACCACTTCTCTGATCAGCTGCACGGGACCCCCTGATGAGCTCCAGCTGAGTGGAGAAGCAGCACCCTTCAGAGGAAAAGCCACAGCAAACAACTGAGTAGTCTGTCCTTCATTTGGCAACTGCTCAACCAGCTGGATATGGAAAATCTGGTTCTACTATATACAGAAAATGCCACCCCAAAATTTTAATGCATCTGAGCTTTAAACTGAAAAATCTTTGCTTTTCAAAAGACAAAAATTAACCTGTTTTCCCTAC
>NW_005842611.1:973170-986138 GCF_000455745.1 Alligator sinensis
TACAGTAAAGAAAAGAAAAAAAAAATTCCCAATAACTGTATACAAAAAAAAAATCCCAATAACTGTTGTATACAAAAAAAATTCCAATAACTATTGTATACAATATATACAATACCTCACTTTTGTATAGAAAAGTTGATATTATTCAAAACAACTTGCAAATTAAATTAACTAATGCTCACAAATGCCCAGGGAGGGAGATATCATTAACCCTCTTTTAGACATGGACAAAGAGAAGCACGAGGAAGCAAAGTGACTCACCCAAGGCCCCAGGGTGAATTAGTCAGAACCAGGATTCAAACTCAGTCGTCCTGGTGCTCAGAGCATCCCTCTCTCCCAGCAGAAAGGCCAAAGAGTTTGGCTTGAAAAAGGGATGGAGGCTGGTGCTCTGCTCAGCAGATAACCAAACGAGTCACAGCACCTAATGGGAGCGTACTGATGTTTCATCTATGTCAGGGCTTTTTTTCCCTTTCTTTCCCCCACCTACACACAAAACAGATTTGAAAACAACACCATGAAACCAACTCCAGGTGACACAGCAGCTCCCAGCAGGTACAGATGGGTTTGCAGATCAAGATGAATCATTTGGCACATGAAGATAGCCTGGCTGTGACTCCAGATTGGGCTCTTGCTTGGTTACCTCTCTAAGTTTGGGGGGCTGAGGGAGAACAATGCAGGCCGCCTGGCGAAAGCAAGCCTGCACATCTGGCCACTTTGGCATGGGTAAGTCACTCCCCCAACCCCGACAGCTCGGGCTGGCTTGTTTGTTTCACTGAAGAAGGACCCCCTCGCTCTTAGACAAGGTTAATAGGGTAGAGAGGGAGCATCTGTTTATGAGAAGGTTATCAAGTGAAAGGCAGTAACAGAGTCTCCAAACCAGCTTTTCATAGCCTCTTACTTATTATTTAATTTGGCTCCAGTACGTGAAATTAGGCTAATGGCTGTTAAGTGGTTAAGGCGCGCACATTGTCCATCTGCCGAGAAGGCTCCAGGCCATTGTTCTGTTTCAAAGGCTAAGGAGGAAAAATAATCTGAGCGGCGCATGCTGTTAGTTTGAGAACATCATAAATGCATTTTCTCCCCCCCTTTGCTTTTTATATCCTTTCTCTCCGATGCTCTTCCTGGTGCAGTATGGGGAACTTCTGGAAAGCAAGTTGTTTTTTTTATGAACTAGAAGGGCAAGCCAGCCTACCTTAGCAATGCCACAGACACCAGCTGTTGCAGTCTTCAGGCCCAGCCCTGCAAAGCGCTGGATGCCCTTTGGTCCCACTTGATGCCGCCAACATCAGTCTGGATGAGGTTTCTTAACTGAGGCCTTTGCTTCTCTTGACATGAGGATCAGCATGCAGACTCCACCAAGGGGAGAAATGCAGCTTGCAGTGTTCATACTTTGCCAAGATACAGTGTGAATCTCCTAGAAAGGGGACAGCCCGGAAGATAGATCTGAACAAACTAAATACAACCAAAGGCTTCTTGGTACTAACTAGCAAGATGCAATAAGGTGGAGAACAGGGAAGGCAAGAGTAAAAGGACACCTGGAGTCTCAGAGGAACAAGGTTGGGTAAATGGAAAAGCTCAGAGAAAGAAATGAAGAGACTGGAGAAGAGGAAGAGACAAAAAGAATTGAGAGCAGCAAAGCAGAAAGGGCCTGAAATGGGTTGTTCCAAGCATCTGGTGGTACATCCACACCTGTCTGTTTTGTCAACCTGATTAGGTACTATGCACTAGTTATCAGATGCCCTTCCCCAGAAACTCCTAGTTTAGGAAGAAGCTTGACAGCAGTGAGCTGTGAGCTTAAATTGAATCCAAAATCTGATGCAGATCTTTAGAACTGCAACATCTGAAACGCTTAAAAAAATCCTCTCTCTCCAAGGAGAGTTTTAGCTAAATATAAACCTTTCAGACCCCATGCTATAGGAAGCACTTCGCAAAGGATGCACCCCTGACTGTCTGGCAAGAGCTCACTCATGCATGCAGCTTAAGACATTGGAACTGGGTTTTATCAAGAGAAAAATTAGGGCAGGGAAATCATTAGAGAGCATCAGGACAAGTTTAGCTTGTGCTTAGCCATCCCACCAGCACCTGTCTCCAAAGGACCCTGGCTACCATCTCATCTGAAGGATGAGGCTTCTAATGGGGTCGGCATGAGGTAGAAACCCAAATCCCCAGGCAACACACCACCTTCTAGATCCACAGTAGCAGCAGCTACACCACGCGAGCCCTACAGCAAAGGTATTTTGCAAAGACAACAAAAAATATCATGGGGAAAATGATGTGCCCAAAGGAAGAGTCAGCATGTGAAAATGTGTGTGATGTGTGGCTGGGGACAGAAGTTACACCTAAACCAATTTAAGTGATCAAGAACTGGTTTAAACCTGTAACAGAACAAAAGTTCAATGCACTTAAGCCACTTTCAAAATGGCTGAAACTGGTTTAAGATAAACCTGGATGGATACAGTATCAGACTTAACTGATTTAGATCAAACCGGTTTATGGAACTTCTGTCCCAGATCCCCTCTCCATTCAACTTCACCCATAGTCCTCCAGCATCCCAGGATGCCGTGGGCTGTGCTCTCTGCTGCAGTGGAGCAGGGGTGCCCCCACCCCAGCTGCCACTGGGGGCTTTTCCATCCCCAGGAGCCAGGCAGATTCCTCTGGGCCTGCCCCCTCCTTGGCTAGGGGAATTGGCCTGCCTCCCAGCTGAGGTGGGGGGTAGAAAAGACCCCCACTGTGGGCTCCCCCCCACCTTGCATGGGGCACAGCCCGGCTGGGGGTCCAGAGTTCGGTGGGGCAGGGAGTACCGTTTTCTCCTCCACTCCCTCCTCAACTGGTTGGCCGGGGAAAGGGCCTGGTCAGGTGATCAGCCCAGCTCCCACCTGTGAGAAAGCCTGCAGTGGGGCTTTACTCCCCACCCGAGCCAGGAGCTGGGGTGATCACCTGGCTGTGGCCCCTCCGTGGAAGGTGGGCTGGCTGAAGAGGGAGATGGGGGGAGAAACAACCCCCAATGAGGGCTCTTCCTCCCCCTGCACTGGTCACAGCCCGGCTAGGGGTCCGGAGCCAGGTGGGAGGGGGCGTTTTCAGCCCACCCCCTCCTCATCCAGGCCACCGTCCGAGGGGACGTGGCTGGGTGATCAGCCTAGCACCTGGCTCTAGGTGCAGGGGGCGGGTGGGCAAAGAGGGAAAACACACCCTGCTGGGGACTTCCCTTCTTTCCTGGCACCAGGGAGACCCCAGCTGTGGGTCTAGTGGGGGGTCGCCCTATTCCCTCCCCCCAGCTGACTGGAGGCTAAAGAATGGGGCATGTTTGGAGCATCTCCCAGCTCTCTGCAGCAGCCGGCAGTCTGGGAGATGTGCTCTAGTGCCCCGTGGCTCCTGGTACAGGCCACTGTAGGAGTCTGGCTGCCTTTTGGGTTTGAAAAGTGAACGTTAGTTAGTTCACTTCCTTATCAGTTCAATATAGGCAGTTTACGGAAACCTGCAAAGATTGAATCAATTCAGCCTCGGGCTTTTTGACTGGCTGTACTTAGCCTGCGTGTGCATGTGTGGGTGTGTGTGCACGTGGTGCACCACCTGCAAGTGGGCTACTATCGTTCAGGATTAGGAAGAATTACCAGCAATCATACACAACAGCCGAGAGGCACCAGAGAAGCAGAAGAACAGAAGTGACATTTTCATACCACAGTTCTCAGCTTCCTGAGCTATGCACTCAACACATGGCAGATTTCCTAGTGATGGGCAGCAGGAGAGTAAAAGGCCCTGTATCCTCAGCAAGAAATGAAAGGCTCTGTCCTCCAGTTGGAAGCAGTGCAGCTTCCAAATGAGCAGGATTATTTCTAGGGCAGGAGAGAGGGTTAGAAAAGGGAAGGCAGCTGGAGAGGAGTCAGTACCTCCCTCCACCAGCACCACCATCCCATTGGAGACTTGGCTTTGTTTAATTCCTTCTTCCCCAAGCTTAAAGCAATGGCACGGACTATACAAATCTTCCCCCAGCACTAACCTCTCATTTTGCTAGAGGTCACTTTAGGGTCCATTTCATTTATGGCAGGAGAAACAACTGCAGCTGGCATCATCCGCAGGAGGGATTAGACTGTTTGCACATGATCCGTTTTCCCACCACCCTCCTCATCCCCCGTGCCCCAACTCTGCTTTTCCAAGGTCTCCCGTCCCTGGCTCTGCCTGCAATAACTACCAGCTCCATCTGCACAATCTCTTGCTGTCTTTACCTCTACGTTCTGCATCTCTCTGCAGGTATCTGAGCAAATTATGCTCCTGCTCTACTGTATCTATCCTAGTTCATTAGCCGTACACAAGGTATATATATTCAGTCAATCTCCATGTGTTCTGATCGCTGCCGTGTGCAGAATGCAAGCAGAGTGAATGCACTCAGAGCCAGTTGGTTATAACTGTCGGAGAACAAATTCCCATCCCTGAGCTATTCATTTCAATTCTTGTCTCTCTCGAGCTGTACTGAGTCAAACTTGAACTATGCTTTCCAGTCCCAGTGAAAGGTGCTGAGGTCTCGGGAAGGTAGGGGAAATACAGAAATGGAATCGAGACAGTGAAATGCATGTTGCTTGCAGTGTGCGATAAGAGAATCTAATCGAAGAGCTGTATCTTGGAATGAACAAATGGAGAGGCTCAGTTTATCTTCTCCTGTAGCTCCGCACCTGCTTTCCCTGACGTGATCGGGCACCGAAATAAGCTAGCAGTTCACAGAATTGAAGAGTAAAAGCATCGAAGCCTTCCCGGCTTTGGCCATACCTATGCTACTCGTTTTTGCCAATCTCACATGGTCAGTTAGGTGGTGACATTTTAAAAACAACCAATGCATTTCCTTTGCCATTAATATGTTTTTTGCCGGAACTGCTTATTTCACTTACTAAAGTGGCATGGGCAAAGCCAGCCCTTTTATACTGCTATAAGCCGTACCTGCACTAAGAGAGAATGAACCAGGCGAGTCAAGGAGCCTGCTAAAGCTTGCAAGTCTACTGACTGAAAACACAGAAATGTTCAATTGGTTTTGAGTACAAAAGATATTTTGTAAGTTTTCAATTAAACTGGGGATTGCCAAGATTGGCAAAGCTTGGGTCTGAGATATCAAGACTGGGTGAGAAGCGGGAAGGTCTGACTGGCAGGTTGCGGGTTTTTTTTTTTCCAATCTGGAATTTATTTGAAATTCCTGTACCAAAAAAAGGGCTGACCTATGGGTGCAAGGGAAGAATATATGGTTTTATAAGGTCTGGATCCTTCCAACCTCTAACATGAGATGAACACAGACCAAGATATGGATGCAAACCTCACATCATGGTCACCTCTCCAATGTGGCATGGCTTGGGACATGACATCTAAAAGTAACTAAGCTTTGGAGGAATTCCGGTTATCATTAAGACCTCAAACTGCCCAAGAAACTACCTTCAGAGAAAAGCTGCTAAGTCACATGCAGCCAGTGGCAATGTGTAGGGGGTGCATGTGCACCCCCTGACAGGTCGCGCTCTCTGCTTAGGCAATGGGCATGGGGGGGCCGACGGGAGCGCCGGTGTCCCCCCCTGTGAGCACCGGCCGGAGAGTGGGAGTGCTGTGGCCACTTCCAGAAGCCAGTGAGAGAGATCAGCCATGGGAGGACCCCCCTGAGTAAAGTGACACCAGTCGCCCATGCATGCAGCTCTAGCTATAAAAATCCAGGAGACCAGGACTGAGACAACAGCAGCGTCTCTTTGCCCATAACTACAGTCTGCTTTCACAAAGTGTGCAAAGGAGCAAGTGCATTGTTATGCTTTGCTTTTGATTATTAATGTTTTGAAGGTTTTTCTTGGCCTATTTACTGGCCTAATTTGGTGAGACTTCCCCCAAGCACTGAACTGGCAATTGGAGGAAGCAGAGAGTAGGCTTACAGAAACAGCAATGGATTTGTCTAGGGAGACACTAGAAGTAAAGCTGACGGAGGGGAAATGAGAGACGAGACATCCTTTTGGCAGGGTCCGAGCAGCTGCCTCAGAGGTGAGAGCAGAGCAAAAATGTGTGGGATGTGATGGTCTTTGAGGGAGTCTTCAACAAGTGGCAGAACCTGCAGCGGCGGCAGGGGCAGGGGCAGGAAGGCAGAGAGTGAAAGAAGATTGTCACATTTTCAGCTGTCTCTTGCTCTAACCCATCTGCTAAAGCAGGAGACTGAGCCTGGGCTCAGTTCGATGGCCCTGAGGCCCTAAAACTGTGATCTTACAAGGCAACTAAATGTCTTCAGAAAAGCACCAAATGCCCTGGCCTTGCAGCTCTGCGAGGACCACAGAGGCTCTCAGCACCTTGCAGGACCTTTGAATCTAGCACACCATGGAAGGGATGAAATTTTGTTGCCAGGGAGAGGAGCGAGGAAGTAGTTCTTTTTGGAGTCGTATCAGCATGGGGACCTGGCAAGTAAATCTTATCTGGAAACACAGCCCCACTCCTTCCCCTCCAAAATAGACTTCATTAAAGTCCAAAATACAACCCATTTGAGCCTCCACCACCCTCAATGCTAGAACAACTTCCTTCTGAGCCATTTACAATGGTCCCAGTGGGAGTGGCACTTGACGCCAGGGCGCCATGAGCCAGGAAGGAGAGCATGTTGGGGATTAGACATTTTCATAGATGCTAAGGTCAGAAGGGACCTCAACCGATCATCGAGTCCTCCCCCCTGCATGGGCAGGAAAGAGGGCTGGTGCAGATGACCCCAGCCAGGTGCCTGTCCAGCCTTTTCTTAAAGACCCCCAAGGTAGGGGAGAGCACCACCTTCCTTGGGAGCCCATTCCAAATTTTGGCCACCCTCACCATAAAGAAGTTTTTCCTGATACCTAGCTTAAATCTGCTGTCAGTTTGTGATCATTGTTCCTTGTTACCCCAAGAGGTGCCTGGTGAACAGAGCATCTCCGATCCCTTGCTGCACCCCTCTAATGAGTTTGTAGGTGGCCACAAGATCCCCTCTCAGCCTTCTCTTGCGGAGGCTGGAGAGGTCCAGGTCCCTCAGTCTCTCTTCATAGGGCTTGTCCTGTAAGCCCCTAACCATATGAGTGGCCCTTCTCTGGAACCTCTTGAGTCTATCAACATCCTTCTTGAAGTACGGTGCCCAAAACTGGACACAGTACTCCAACTGCAGTCTGACCAATGCCACATAGAGGGGAAGCATCACCTCTTTGGACCTATTTGTCATACATCTGTTGATGCATGATAAAGTGCAGTTAGCTTTGCTCATGATTTCATCACACTGACTCATGTTCATCTTGAGTCCACGATGACTCCGAGATCCCTTCCTGCTTCTGCGCTGCTGAGAGGGTCACTGCCCAGCCAGTAGATGTGCTGGATATTTTTGCACCCTAGGTGCAGCACTCTGCACTTGTCCTTGTTGAACTGCATCCTATTGTGTACTGCCCACTTTTCTAACCTGTCCAGGTCTGCCGGCAAGCATTCCCTACCATCCAGAGTGTGCACTTCACCCCACAAGGTAGCATCATCTGCAAACCTGGACAGAGTACACTTCACACCCACATCCAAGTCACTGATGAAGATATTGAAGAGTACAGGTCCAAGGACCAAACCCTGCCACTCCCTGGGGTGTAGTTAAACAGCAGGGCTCTTTGAAAGAGCAAGGGTAGAGGGAAGTTGCAACCTCCAGGGAAAAGGGCAGGACGCAGCATCTATCTCAGGTCAGATATGCCATTAAAATGGCTCGACTCGGGTGTTTTAAGCGAGTTGGTCATGTCAGGCTGCATGGAGCAGGGAATACCTGAAGGGCTTAGGAAAACCTCTCATCCATAGGTCACCTGGTCAAATCCAGCCCAGTTCTGCAGCCACTAAAACACTGGTGTGATCAGATGTCTGAGCAATGGCTTAGCCTGAAAAAAGTGAAGCTACCAGTTGAAAAAGCACACACTGCTGGCATAACTGGTCTCCTTGCTGTTAGCCTCTACACAGAGGTCCGCGGTTGTCTTCCCTTATTTATAAATGTCGTCTTTCCTGGTCTGATCGGAAGGTGTAGATGTGAAGACTACTACACACTGCTTTAAGAGGGGAATGTATTGCTCACGAGTGGGCCTTACCTGGTCTGGTGCAACTGCTTCATCTGCCTGGTCCTATCCTCCAGAGAATGAAGCTAAGTCCCAAGAATTCAATTTACCTCTCAAAGAGTGAGGGGATATAATTATTGCAGTTTGCCTTCCCCTGGCCATGAGATAGAGCAGACAGACAAACACCATTTCAGCGGATTCAGATAAACTGGGGCACGTTTCTTCCTGCTTTGTCCAGGCTGTGGGATTATTTCATCTGTCCACCGCCTGAGTGACAGTGGCAGGTCTACAGGGAACGGTGCCCTGCTACCGCTGATGCTGTGGCATGAACAGAGGGGAGTCTGGCTTCCAGGGCTATCAATCTGCCATCTTCCACTAGTGCTCTAGATGCATTCAAACAGGCTTTCATGAACATGCTAGTTATTTATTTTATGGAAGCAAAAGCTGCCTTTGCACCAGGCATTGGCAGTGCCATGCTGGGCTCTCCATGCAAAACCCTAGGTCTCTCAAGCCACTGGTCTATATGCTATTCCTTGACAGCCCTGGATCCAGGAGCCAACTGGCAGCGCGAGCTGCATTTGCAGGGAAAACAGAGTGACACTGCCAGCTTTTAGTGACAAAAGGAGTGTTTATAACAGGCGCGGTGACAGCTGTCCGAATGCCACATTTATTTACAAAACGTTAGTTAAATTACTGACAGTTGGTGCTGCGAAGGGAAAGCTGAGAGGAAGAGCTGACATCTCCCCATCTCACTAATTCAGCCGCAGCACCAGCTTCTGCCCCGTGAGCGCTTTATTTTATTCTCCTTTTCCACTGACTTCTGTGCCTCACGTGTTGAGATGACTCCAACTTCAGGCACTGAGCAACACGACTAGTTCAAAGACGTGACCCAACACGCACACTCTAGACTTCATAACGGAGCCATTGTGGTGCTGTTACCAGCAAAAGGCTTTGTTGCACCTTTCTCTTGCCTGCGCCTGCTAAAGACAATCAACCCAGCTCCATCTGACTTCACAGATCAAATATGAGGTGGATGTCTTGACTCACACATCGCGAAACAAAGTTAAAGTGCTGGTGATTGACAAGTCTGGAGACTTGATAGTAAAGCACGTTTAGAGGCTGGGTAGCAGCTCCTTCGCCCTCACTGCCCTGCCCTTGCATGGGAGGGCTACTTCTGAGAAGAGCCAGGGAACTGTTCCTTCTTGGTGCCTATAACAGGACCGTGCCCCCAGGGTGGCCGTGTCAGTCCCTGGTGGTCATACAGCACCTCACCTACTTGAGCTCCCTGGATACTCTTCCTTTTCTCTCGCTTGCCACACCTCAATGTCATCAACTAATGTATGAAAAAGGAGGCTGCCCCCAAGCCCCAGGTTATGCCTTTGCCCTTCTTTTGGATGCTTCACTCCTCTTGAACCCTGCAGTTTCTGGTCGCACCTCAAGAGCTAGGCAAACCATCTGGGCCTAACCAGACCTTAACGTCTCTGTTGCCTCAAAGGCCAAATTTGTGGCCTCCTTCTGCCCCTTTAGCCATGCCTATGCCTTGCAGATGTTGCCCATTATCACCTCATTAGGCCACTTCAAGGCCAATACACTCTTGTTGGAGTGTCCACTTACCAGCTTTGGCCCCTCTTATCTATCTGGGTGCCTCCCAGGCTAGGTCGTCTATGTTGAACCTGGCTTCCATGCCCCAGACCTGATCTCAACCCCCAGACCTCTGGGCCCATCAGCAACTTGAGCATGACCCCTGGCAGGGCTCAAAGCAACCACGTTCCCCTCAGGCACCAATGGGAAGTCCGCATCTCCCCTTTTTTTTAAGTCCTACCCAGTCCACCAGTTTAAACCATGAATTAAAATATAAGCCTTCTGGCTGTAACAAAACTCTATGCTCATCAGCTATACCGAACTCTCTTTATCCTGCATCCTGGCTCCCTGCAGACTTCTCCTCCTTGCCAGTAGTCCCGCATGGCAGCAGTACCCCTGGCCTTAGGGCTACAGAGCTCTTCACCCTTCAGTCTTGGGCCCAACTGCGCTCTTGACTCAGGCTCTGGGCTTTTATATGCCTCGCTAGCCCGACCCCTTCCAGTCATTTGACCTATTAGTGGACCTGGCCACAGGGCTGTTTATTAACCCCAGCCTTGCTGGCTGTCTTTGTTTGGTTCACAAAAACTCTTCCGTTAAAGGGCCTATTCGATCTCCCCATAACAGAGCAAGAATTTCCTGTTACAGGGACCTTTCCAGCCTTGGCCATCTTCCATGACAGGCCCATTAGTGATGTGAAAAACAGTTTCGGGTCACCAAGTCTATAAGTGAGCCAACAGCCATACATGACTGGGAAGCTGGTTCCAGACTTGAAACCAATGACCAGAGCTGAAAGGCTCCTTGTCTTGCTGAACAGCCCTAGGGCATCTGCATTCTCCCAGCCTGAGTCATTTTAGAAACTGCAAACATGTTCTCTTTGAGCCAGGGAAAGCAAAGACCTCGAATGCCTCTGCAGTGCCTCTGGCAAGCGGTGCCTCTGGCGAGGCTGTTCAAGGAATCGTGGAACTCAAGAGTTGTCCCTAATGACTGGAAGAAGGCGAACGTGGTGTCCATCTTTAAAAAGGGCAAGAGGAATGACAGTGCCAGCTATAGACCCATCAGTCTGACTTCGCTCCTGGGGAAGATCTTTGAAAAAAATGTCAAGGAGGACATTATTACCCACAAGTTTGCATCTGGTGGGGTACTGAGAAGCAACCAGCATGGCTTTGTTGAGGGGAGGCCTAAAAAATCTGGTATCCTTTTATGACCAAGTAACTAACCACCTGGACATGGGACAGGAGGTGGACGTCATCTACCTAGATTTCAGCAAAGCCTTTGATACGGTTTCCCATGAAATCCTCTCAGTCAAGTTAGAGAGTACTTCCCTAGACCAGGCTACAGTGAGGTGGGTTAGGAACGGGCTCAGCAGCTGATCCCAAAGAGTCTTGATTGACAGGTGGCTTCATCCTGGAAGGTCATTTCTAATGGTGTACCCCAGGGATCAGTGCTTGGGCCCGTGCTTTTTAATGTCTTTATTAATGACTTGGATGAGGGAGTGAAAAGTGCAAATGATTAAGTTTGCAGATGATACCAAACTGTGGGGACAAGCGGGCATATCAGAGCACAGGTCAAGGACTCAGGACAACCTTGAAAGGCTGGTCCTATGGGCTGAACAAAACCAGATGAGGTTCAATGGGGATAAATGCCAGGTCCTTCATCTCTGGGTAGGAAGAACCCTCACCATATCTATACGATGGGTGGTGGTCCACTGGCTGGCACTGCATCCGAAAGGGACCTCGGGGTGACAATCGACCAGAAGATGAATATGAGCCACCAGTGTGACGAAGTTGCCAACAGAGCACATAGGACTCTGTCGTGCATCAGCAGATGTGTCACCAACAGACCCAGAGAGGTGCTCCTTCCCCTCTATTCAGCGTTGGTGAGGCCACAGCTGGAGTGCTGCATCCAGTTGTGGTCATCACACTTCAAGTAGGATATGGACAAGCTCGAAAGGGCACAGAGAAGGGCCACCCACATGATCAAGGGCCTGGGGGACAGGCCCTATAAGGAAAGACTTTGGGATCTGGGACAGTTCAGCCTGAACAAAAGAAGGCTGAGAGGTGACTTGATAGCTGCCTACAAATGTGTCAAGGGAGAACACCAGGGAGAGCTCCTGTTCACCAGGACCTAGGTGGACAACTTTTCAGATTAGCTCCCGCCCCAGGAAGACACGGACCAATGGACACAAGCTAGTCGAGGAAAAGTTTTGGCTGGACATAAAGAAAAACTTCTTTTCTGTACGGGTAACTAGAATCTGGAACACACTTCCAGCAGAGGTGGTGCAATTACCATCTCTGGTGGTCTTTAAGAGGAGGCTGGACAAATACCTCGCTGAGCTCATTTAAGCCCAATTACCTCCTGCCCATGGCAGGGGACCGGACTTGATGATCTTATAGGTCCCTTCTGGTCCTTCTTTCTATGATTCTATGAATAGTCACAAGTGAGGAAAGCAACTAGGGAGAAGGTTGGGGAGGTGGGGGGCAAACAAACTCCTGGAGTTACAGGGAATGGGACCCCCAAATTCTCCAGTAACTCAAGAAGATGGGCAAGCCTATAAGTCTGGAGCAAACACAAAGACTGAACTGTCTAAAATCATCTCAGAGGGTAGATCAAATCATTCTGGATCTTCAGCAAGACCAGAGCAAACTCAAAGGAAGATCCATCCCAGGGTTCACACACCCTGTGCTCCATGGGATTCATCCCACGACTGGGCAGTACATATTGAGGGCTATAGATTGTACAGAAAGGACAGGGTGGGGAAGAAAGGGGGAGGGGTTGCGCTCTATGTCAGTGAGCAATATACGTCAACCCTCATCAAGACGGAATCCAAGGATGAGGAGGTAGAAGGATTGTGGGTTAAGCTACATGGGGGGCAAGGAGAAAGGGATTTGGTGGTAGGGGTCTGCTACAGACCCCCACATCAAGGGGAAGAAAGAGATTCGGGGCTCCTGAGGCAACTCTCGGAGACCATAAAAGCTAAAGAGGCGGTAGTCATGAGGGACCTAAACTACCCGGACATCTGCTGGGAGTCACAGACAGCAAAGTCCCACCGCTCACGCAGGTTTCTAACCTGTGTACAGGACCTCCACCTGACACAGGAGGTACACGGTCCCACTAGGGGGAATGCCATACTGGATCTGGTATTGGCAACGGGGGATGACATGGTAGGGGACCTCCAGACCGGTAGCCATCTGGGGGTCAGTGATCACCTAATAATAGAATTCACCATAAGACGTTGAGTGGGTAAGGTAACTAGTAGGGTGAAAGTGCTAGACTTTAGGAAAGCTGATTTCAATGAACTCAGGCGATTAGTCAAGGACGCACTGCAGAGTAGGAGTTTTGAAGTGATGAGAGCCC
>NW_005842611.1:986724-996751 GCF_000455745.1 Alligator sinensis
CTGCTGTGGGGCACGGAAGTGGAAAGGGATCTGGGAGTCCTAGTGGACTCCAAGATGAGCATGAGTTGGCAGTGTGACGAAGCCATCAAAAAAGCCAATGGCACTTTATCGTGCATCAGCAGATGCATGACAAATAGGTCCAAGGAGGTGATACTTCCCCTCTATCGGGCACTGGTCAGACCGCAGTTGGAGTACTGCGTGCAATTCTGGGCGCCACACTTCAAGAGGGATGCGGATAACCTGGAGAGGGTTCAGAGAAGGGCCACTCGTATGGTTAAGGGCCTTCAGACCAAGCCCTACGAGGAGAGACTAGAGAAACTGGATCTATTCAGCCTCCGCAAGAGAAGGTTGAGAGGCGACCTTGTGGCTGCCTATAAGTTCATCACGGGGGCACAGTAGGGAATTGGTGAGTATTTATTCACCAAGGCGCCCCCGGGGGTTACAAGAAATAATGGCCACAAGCTAGCAGAGAGCAGATTTAGACTGGACATTAGGAAGAACTTCTTCACAGTTCGAGTGGCCAGGGTCTGGAACGGGCTCCCAAGGGAGGTGGTGCTCTCCCCTACCCTGGGGGTCTTCAAGAGGAGGTTAGATGAGTATCTAGCTGGGGTCATCTAGACCCAGCACTTTCCTGCCTATGCAGGGGGTCGGACTCGATGATCTATTGAGGTCCCTTCCGACCCTAACATCTATGAATCTATGCCACAACATCGAAGCAGCTAGAGACGGAAAACATTTTGCTGAACCTTCTTTAACCTCACAAGGTGCACCTGTGAGTCAAAGGCAGCTGGTGCCCACTGGCACTGCTATTTTGTTCCTAAGAGTAGCATCATCTGCTTGTAGGGATGCAAAATGCTCCTTCCTAAACAGGGTGTTTCCTGTCACATTCTCTATTGGTTGACATGATGTATAACGTTGCAGCATCCTTTCAAAGCATCTGAGGAAGCAAACTTGAGTTCACAAAAGCTTGTGCACTCTCTCTCTCTCGTTCAATGAGAGAGAGAGTGCACACGCACATATGTGTGCATGTACACATCAATACTTTTTTTTTATATACACACACACATATAAAAATAATAAACTTTAGTTAGTCTATAAGGTGCATATCTACCCTCCCTTCTAACTTTACTGAAGCCAAGGGGGTTGAGGTTTAGGCAAGCCAGCCTGGAATCTGGGCTTGGAAATTTGGCTTGAATTAGGCCCAATTCAAAGCAAAACTACTGGTGGAGGAAGAGGAAGATGACAATGTGGGGGGGATGTGATCTATAGGCCATGAATCTGGAGCTTAAGGCAAGCTGCAGCTGAGCAGAAACTAGATTTTCATGCTGAGGAAACCGACCCCCCTCAAACAAAACAGCCAACCCTCAGAGATAAGGAAACACATGCAGGAGCATATGACACACAATAAGGAAGGGGCAGACAAGCAATGTGGGGGGTTTCAAATGAGATTAAGCAAAGCAGGTGCCCAACTCCCATTAAAGCTGAGCGCATAATTCTCTGAGGCTCATTTGAACCCCAAGTGGTGGCTTCCCTCATGCCACACTTCCTTTGAACCCAACAGGGGCTATGCACAATTTAGAAGGTGAAACACTCAGAGACAACTAGAAACACTATTTATTAGACACTGGCCCCAAATCCAGCATAGGGTGAATTACAAAGGGGCCAGAATCAGAGCCCAGATGAGGTGAGCCCCAGTCTCGGCGATAAATCCCAACCCCTTTTGAATTTTTCAAGGGATTCAAAATCTGGATCAGGCCTCTGGGGCTTGCCCATCTAACAGCTTAGACAATTTTAGACCATCCTCTTCCTGAGAATTAGGTTTCCCTGACTGCTCTCAACATCGCTTCTTAAAAGCTCCAAAAATGAGGCTGAAAAGACTCTGCTGGATGGAGAAAGCAAAGCTGGGAAATAAAGGTCCCGCCTCGGAAACCAGACACGAAAGCCCAAACTAATGACTGCTTGGCTCCTGTCCGGGGCTCTGCAAGTGTCTGAGAGAACAGACGCAGGTGTCAGAGGCATTTATGGCTGCAGGCACAGAGTTGGTCAAAATCTCCCATCTCCTGAAAAAAAAACCTGCTATTTCACCAGCTGCTCTGGTTGGAAGGCGGTTTAATTCTTTAGCTACTCTGTCCTCATTGACATGCAGAGCTGGACTCCCTTGTCTCCAATTCAGCCCCCGGGGCTCATTCTTGTTCTGTTCCCCCACAAACAAGTCACCACTCTTAGATGAGTCTCTGCCCTTCGTCACCTCTGTCCCCATCTCACCGCAGCTTTTTTTTTCCTCCCATGGAAGAATCAGCTGCAAAGTCAAGTTCTGCCTTAAGACCTTCCACGTCAATCCATCTGCTCCTCTGTCTTTTTCTCTGCATATAAGCGAACAACTGCTCTCCCATAGGTCTGCCGCTTGTTAAGGACAGACACCACTCACCACAGACTGAAGGATCCTCCTTGTAAGCCAAGGTTTTTAATCTACTCATGGTTTGGACATGTTCAGCATTTCAACGGTGGCTGCAGCAGCTGGAGGACTAAGACCAATTCTCAGCCGCAAGGGCATACCGGGCCCAAATATCTACGCCTCGCTCCTGCAAATGTGAAACCCAAACCCAGTCCAGATGGCAGTGCTTCACGTCCACTTTACACAGTGGGACGCAGCCACCCAGGATGAAGACTGGTTCTTTGCCCTACTAGGACTTTCTCTGTGGCTATTTCACATGCAGCCTATTAACAGCTGAACAATGTAGCAAACCTAAGCCATCCTTTAAAGTGATGTTAGGTCCATCAAGAGAAAGGTTCCCATTGGTATGAATCAGCTAGGCATGCACACAGGAAGCTCTGGTCCTGACTTGAGATTTTTTGTCTTTCTTTGTTGAAACTGCCCTCTTTCCAAATCTGGCTTTTTACTGCGGTGCCAAGTATCTTCTTGCCAAGACACACTGATAGACAGGCAACTCCAAACCAAACTGACAGAGATGAGAGCTGCCGGACAACACGCTCGGCCCACATAGCCAAAGACACAGTCAGCCGCTGGGAACTGCAGGCAGCCGTTCTACCAGGGGGCTATAAAGGGAAACCTTCCCCTGGCAGAGCAATCAGGACCTTGTCTCATCTCAGCTGGAAATTGCACTTGCAAAATCCATGCATATGACAATTTTTTCTTCACTTGAAACTGATTCTATCACAGTCACCTCTCTGCCATCGCTAAGATTTGCTGACATGTCACTTTAGCAATAAACTCTTCTTACAAATACATGCCACTGCAGGAGAGCAATCAACTTGGAGGCAACAGCTTCTCTCAAACAATGCACACTGGTAATACTCTAGATGGCTTCTACATGCCTTTGGCTGGGGATCTCAAAGCAGATTGCAAGCTGCATATTAAGGAGGTGCCTGGCATGTACAGGTGGGGAAAACAGGTGGAGATAAAGTGATTTGTTGCACAAGAGAAAGCCTGGAGCAGAACCCAGGAGTCCTGATGCTCGTATCACTTACAGCAGGGGCGGGCAATTATTTCAGGCGGAGAGCCACTTACTGAGTGTTGGCAAGCCATCGAGGGCCGCATGACAGGCAGCCAGGGGCAGATGAATAGTACATTTCTAAATTTTTTTTAGGGGCCCCGCGGGCCGGATAGAATGGCCTGGTGGGCTGCATCCGGCCCATGGGCCGCATTTTGCCCATCCCTGACTTACAGTGATTGCCTGAGCAAGGGCAGGGGTGGGAGGTGGGGATATGAGAGGGAATATGCTCTCCACCTCATACTAATGGCCACCTTTAGGCAAAGGACTCACCTCTGCACTGGAATCAATTTAACTTTTGGTTTGCCAGCTCCCTCCCTGCCAGGAGAGATCATGTCTGTAAGTAAAACGTGGAAGTTTCTATGACCTGAGCTGAGACATAGTTGGAGAAAGGGCCTGAGCAGAGCAAGCTAGATACTAGCAGAGCCTGTAGCATAAACTCACGATGACTATAAATGAGTCTGTGCCCTAACTCCGTCCTCCTCTTGTGCATATATCACCACCACAGGCTGTCCCACCTTGGCATGGCCTACAGCTCCTCTCTGAAGCCCTCACCAATGCAAGATGACTGCCCCTCTGACTCTGAAATCAGAAGTCCAAAGGCTCGTGCCAGGCCCTCTCCCTGAGCAGGCTGGGAAGCAGGTGGAAGTAACATTCTTTGCTGTATGAAGCTCTGAAATAAATGACTGCAGTGGATGAAAAATACCAGGTACTGAACTTTAGGAACGGCTGAATGAGATGAATATTTCATTGAAGCAGCGTGCCACGGGCCTGAGCCCTGGAGAGGAACATGAATACTGAGCCGATAACAAGGATTTTGGCGGTTGTACAAGAGCGCTGGGAATCGGCCGGGCAGGGCAGGAGATGGAACACGGCGAGGAGTGGTGAAAGATTCAGGATGTCCTTGAGTGCACTGGCATGCCGAAGAGGCAGGGGAAAAACACTTCTGCTTGGGTTTGTAGAGGAGCCGCAGAACTTGCTCAAGAGGGGCTAAGACACAGGAACACGTTGCACTGTGAGGGCAGCGTTGGGAAGTGTGGAGCTATGCAATTTTGATCTGCAGTTCATCATTGCACTACACCGCCCACAGACCCACACTGCTCTGGCTCCCCCAGCAGCAACCCAGCTCTGGATGCCATCCCATTTTGTGTCCTGCCTCTGCCCACTGGCCACACTGCTCCAGCCACTGAATGTGTGGCCCTGGTCACCCAGCTCCAAGCTCCACCTGCCCCTTGCCTTGTCTGGCTTATATTCAGAGCTGGTCCCCTCTGTTGATATTTCCTTTTTCTAACTATGCAAAGTGCACGCTCCCAGCTGGAAGATGCTGGGACCAGTGCTTAGCTTGCTGCAACTCCAGCTCCTGGGCCTTTTACTCACACCCAGGGAGGAGCTTCCTGTCCCCTGCATCCTGACCGAAACTTTCTGTTCATTGATTACAAACCACAAGGGCAGCAGACCAAAACCTCAGCAGAGATTTCCTGTCACTCAACCCCAGCAGCTTATGGCAGGGCCAGTCAAGAGCGCTGTGTGGCACAGAGCGGGCCAGGCTCCAATACTAATGTATTCATTCAAATATCTCAAGGAGAAGGAAGAGCAACGGACCAACGTGAACACTGGTGGAAGTGGGTATAGGGTCCCCACAGTGAATAAAAAGCATCCCCACTTGTACTAAATTTGGGTGGGTGTTTCTGTTAGTGGGAAAAAGGAAAAAAAAAAAAAAAAAACATCGCCCATGATATCCTCAGCCAGTGAGCAAAGAAATTCTTCAGAGCAAGCCCTAACTCTTCAGTCAGGAGGTCTGCAAACACTTCAGTGGAGCCAGGCCTGGGTTTTGAAGGAATTTCAGCCTCTTCATTGTTCTGAGACTGGCAGGAGCAAAATCTGCACAAAATCATATCAAAGGCTTGAGATGCGAGAACTACCCTAGTTCATCTGGAATCAGAAATCAGCCCTGGCTTTTGTGCACTAGTAAAATGGGACCCCTTCCCTAGAAAAACAGGCCTCTTTCTGAACAAGAGTCTTTTTTCTTTTGCTTAACACATGGGATGTTTCATATTAATCTCTATCTGTCAAACCTGTCAGCGAGAGAACAGGCAGCTCTGCGTTCTTTGTTTTCCTTTGTTTTGCAGCCAAATTACTGTTTCCCCCAAATTATTTTACGGGCACAACATAATGGGAAACAAATCTGCAAAACAGTCACAGAAAACATTAAAACAAAAGGGTGCAAGAAAGCCGTGCTAGTGTTGAAGAACCATGGGGGAGATCACAGGAAGCTCTGGGGCTCTGCCCCTTAACCCAGCCTACCTGCAGCTGAGGTCAGACAACTTTGAGAGTCATTCAAATCAAACGAAAAAATACTGGAAGCACAAATGCATCTCGGACACAAGCAGATGACAACAACATGCAGAAGGCCTGCAAAAACAGCTCCTCCCCTGTGATCACATACACCTACATGCCACCTACTCAGGGCACCAATGTCTTCAGGGGCACCCTGTGCAGGTGGCAGGTATCTGATGGACTGGCACGAGCACAGCCTTGAAGTACCAAATTTCTTACACCTTTGTATGCAGCAAAGCAGCGGGTTCAGGGGAACATACCTGCCTGCAAGATACAGCCTCTGGTACCTGGCATTTGTATACAGGGCTATGAGAAAGGTCTTACATAGCAGATCACTGCTCCTAGTCCCGCTAGAGGCAGAAGATGCAGAGGTCAAACTCAAGGAGAACAGGCTGAAATTTTCCCTTAAAGAAGATGGGGTGAATAGGAACTCCTGCACACATCTGCCTGACTGACCTCCTGTGAAAGCAATTCCTTGACTCCTGCTTTGATCTGATGGTGTGCTACAGCGCCTAGGGCCCCAGATAGGAAGTCTTTTCTTATTTTCTATCTAAATAAACAGACAAAACCTTTACTGCACTTCAGACTTACACTTGGGAAAACATGTCTCCATTAGGGCTAATGGATCTATGCCAACTTAAGTGTCAAGCTCTTTGCTTGCTTGTTTGCTTTAAGATTAATCCAACTTCTTCAAACTTCCCCAGAAGATCGGGCATGGGTCAAGTTTGGGGTGAAGGTTTAGGTAGCTCAAACATGACATGAATCTCTTTGCCCACCATTAGTAAAGAATTGTCTTAATAGTACCGTGCTTGAGATATAGCTACCTCCTAGCTGGTTTGAAACAGGACTAGAATAGGTCTGGAGTAAAACCTGGGCTCCTCACAACTTGTGCTGGCAATAATATATGAAGTATTTCACATCTAGGTCACAAGTCTGAGTCAGTCATTTGCTGTAAAGCCCCAAGTTTGGCCTCATCCAATTTTCAACTTTTCCTACTGGGACTAGATTCTTCTGTGTAGCCAGACGCCCTTTCCCTATTTGGCAATAAGAACAGGGCAGGTTAGTCAAGACCCTTGGGAACCTGGGCATGCCCACAGCTAGAATTGTATCCTCCAGGTTTCATGAATCCTCTTTGGCCTAAGCATGCTGAACTCATGGACTCTCAGTCCAGCTGCATGGTGACAAGTGTCCACATCATAAAAGTACCACTGCAATGGAGGCCAACTAGGGGCCCAGCTGGCAGCATGAACACAGAGATTGGAAACTGGATGGGCCCACAGGCAGCAAGCCGCTCCACGGCCTCGGAGGAGATCCTTGGTGTGCCAGGGCTGAAGCGCATTGGCAACGGGCTGCATGAAGGAGGCTCACCCTCTCACTGCCCAGGCTGTAGCTGCTCTGTGGACAAAGAGCACCCTCAGTCTCCTCAGGGCTATCAATCCGGCTCCTTTCACGGGCACTGAATTCACTTCAATCTAAAGGACAGCGTGGATGAAGTATAAAACAGCCCCGCTGGCCCATGCCCCTGAGCTGGTAGCTCACAGCACCACTGCCCCAAAGGCAACTTCAGGGCCTTGGCAACGTGCCGTGAGGACTGTGGACAAAGGAAGTGCCAGAGACCACTTCCAGCAGCCAGTGAAACAGCAGCAAGCTGCACTGCATGTGGAGGAGGGGAGCTCCTGGACTTTCCAAGAGTCCCAGGGAACCAAATACGTTGGCGTCTACGTTGCAAAACAAGCTTTCCCTTTTGTTGGCTGTGAAAGAACAAGAAGAAAATCTCCAGAGAGCCTCACTTCCTTCCAAGCCCTTTTGCTGCAAATGGAAATCAGTGGGAAAAGAGGATGCCTTTTCTTTGCCTCTCTCTAGGTCTTCCATTAACTTCCATGCTGCCAGGGGCTTGCAGATGGGGACAGGGGTAGGGGAGGGGAGCACTGCCTAGAACAAGCTCAGAGGAGGCACTGCCGTTGGCAGCGGGGAAGAGTACCAGCCTCACCCAGCTTACCACAAGCCCCTCCAAACAGCATTGCTATTCTGGACAAGTTGTCCACTAGACAACAGATCAATAGTTACAGTGGGAGCCAGGCTCTGCAGAACAGGGAGGGGACCAAGAAAGGGGGCTGAGGCTTCTTCACTTTCCTGTCACAGACATCTCTTTCCCACGTGGCCCCCCGCTGCTCCCCATCACAGGAGCTCAGTGCCCGCGTTTGCCTACATGAGCACATGCGGGCACGAGGGGTCACCAGAAGACCTGCACAAGGGTCCGTGAGCGGCTGTGGCATGTGCATAACCAAGGGTGTAAATGCCATCAGGGCCTGTCAGCAAAAAACACAACCCTGAACCGTTATCATCCAAGCCAAGGCCTTTACCCCTTGAGCTCTGGGACTAACTTCATTCGATAGCATCAGTCATGGGCTGTTATTTTTTTTCTGCAGAGCAGCCGCTAGAAGGGGACGTGACACTTCAGAGCATGAGCACAGATCCAACTCTTCATGGGCTCCGGTGCAGGAAGATGCATCATTCACTGGCAAAACAATCCCTATCGATATCATGCACCGAAGAGGTTGGAGTCAAGCTCAGAAGAGCAGAATAGACTCTGGAGTCATTCATTCCCCCCCGCGTGACCACCTCCTGTAGTCATCCCACAATTCCCTTAGTTCTTCTAAGGGAAGATTTTTCCCTCTTCCCTACAGGCCTCATTCACAACAAGGAGGCTGTCCCCGCCTGCTGACTCACACCAGGGCTCCTTTGTTCCTAACTGACACCAAACTACTGCTTGCACTCAAATACGTCTCTCCGCACCCCCAACACACATACACACACAGGTTCACATGGAGAACAAAGCGGCCGGGATAGAACGGCAGTGCTGCCAGAGCCTCAACCACCATGCAGTCCTTCCGGCACTAGCACAGAAGTGCACACACCTTCTGTGAAGGTAACGCAGGTGTCAATCAACACCACCTGGTTCATACTCCTGCCAGTTCTGTGTTTGGTGCCCGTCTCCCAGGATCATTTATTTTTGCATCTATTCTGCGACTGGAAGAGAGGAGACAGCCTTAGGGAGAGCCTGTCCCACCACGGTCAGGCCACAGGGCGGGCAAGCTTCTCCCGTCAAAGCCCAGCAAACTTTGTCCCGAGACGAGGCCCCTCCTGCTGTCCTGTCCCTGGACTATCACACGGCCAGATCCTTCAGACAGCCAGCATGTGCGCCAGGCACAGGGGAACAGACTGGAGGGGACAGGTCAGGAGAGCCTGAGGCACAGTCCATATGCGGCAGTTGTATCCAGGTTTCCAAGGGCAGCCCTGGGCCTTGATTTTAATTCCCTGCATTACTCCAAAGGAGAGACTCCGAGTGGGGTAGGGAAGGCTCTGGGACCTCGGCTGAAACCCCTTCCCGGAGCCAGCCCCGCTTCACTGCCCACGCTCGGCTCCGCTCCAGTCACCGGCATCGAGACGGAGGAGAGCTCCGCTTTTGCCCGCCACGCTCTTCTGGCCTTGTCACTCCTAACGTGCCACCGACGCAACACGCAGCCGGTGGAAAGTTGCTCCTGAGCGCACCAGAGCTCTCGCTGCCAAGTCTCAGCTCGGCAGTTTAAGCCATTAAAAATATATACATATACGAGAGAGAGGCAGATCCTAGCCGTCAGAAGCGATCTACTGGAGGAGAGTCCGTTTCCAGCGGGCAGAGCGGGTCCGAAGCGTTGCGGAGATGCCTCTCCCCCCCGCTTTACCCCTCAGACAAAGCTCGCTGCTGCCCTCTGAATCCAGCCCGCATCGCTGAGAGAGGGAAACACCCTGTCGTGCCTCTCCGCTGGGTCGCAGTGGAACACCCGGGGGGCTTGAACCAGCAGTTTCGTAGGCATCTCGCGCGCCCCGGTCCCCAGCCCAGCCCAGCCCAGCCCACGGGGTCCCCTCTGCGGGCACACGCAGGCAGCTCGGAAACTTCAGGCGCGCTTCGCGCTGCCGGGCCAAGGCAAAGGCAAAAGGAAGATGCGTGGGGCAAGGGCCACGCGCAACCCGCCGTCCCCCCGCGCCCACGGGCGGCTCCTACCTGAGCGTGGCGCTCTCCCCTTGTCGCACCGTCACGTTGTCCATGGCCTTGGGGAAGGCGGCATCTCCGCTGCGCACGGGCACTCCTGCGGGCACAAGGAACAGCAGCCTGAGCCCCAGCGCCACCAGCCCCC
>NW_005842612.1:0-6258 GCF_000455745.1 Alligator sinensis
ACCCCCCCCCGGGCCCCCAGCCCCAGCCCATTGCCGCTCAGATTCAGCACCCGCAGCCCCTCCAGCCCTGCCAGACACCCCCCTGTCCCCCAGCCCTGCCCAAGGGCATTGCGGGAGAGATCCAGGACCTGGAGGCCAGCCAGTGCTGGGGGGGCAGCCTCCCTGCACCCCCTCAGCCCGTTCCCCGACAGGTTCAGAGCCTGAAGCCCTGTGGCCTCCCCCAGCTCCTCCCACACCCCCACCAGGTCCCGGAGCCGGTTGAAGGAGAGATCGAGCTTGCCCAGGCCCCGTGTCAGCACCCGCAGCCCCCAAGCCGACACCAGGCGGTTGCGGCCTAGCAGGAGGCACCGCAGGGTAGGCAGGGGCCCCGGGGGCACCCGCTGCAGGGCGTTGTCCCGTAGATCCAGCATCCGTAGCATTGTGAACCCCTTCAGTGCCCCCGGCTCCACTGCCCCGACATGGTTCCCGCTGAGGTCCAGGCTCTCCAGGGGGGAAGCCCACAGACTTTGCAGTCCCTCCACACCCAGCTCCCCCAGCAGATTCCCAGAGAGATCCAGCACCCGCAGGCTCTGGAGCCCGGCAAAGGCATTGGCGTGGATGCGATGGAGCCGGTTGCCAGACAAGTTCAGCTCCTGAAGCTCAGGCAGCGGTGAAAAGATGCGGGGTCCCAGCTCAGCCACAAAGCAGCCAGACATATCCAGCGCCTGCAGCCCCTTGCCCCAGAGCCCCACAAAAGTCTCGGCTGATGGATCCTGCAGGTTCCTGAAGCCAAAGTTGCTGCCAACAGCACCCGAGCGCCGGAGACGGAGACGCCCCAGCCTGGCGCCTTCCAGGGTCTGTAAGAACCGTCCCAGCCTGGCCACATCCCAAGGGTTGGAGGAGACATCAAGTGTGTCCACAGTGAGATTGAGGAAGGGGCTCCCACAGGCTCCGACCTCCGCTCCCCAGAGCCGGTTGTCGGAGAGATCCAGCAGGGTCAAGTGCCGCCCAGCCAGAGCTGCCAGGTCCCCATCGCACACTGCCCTGATGCTGTTCAGCCTCAGGTTTAGTGTCTCCAGTGCCCTCAGGGCCTGGAAGCTGGGGTCCAGGTGCAGGCGCCGGATCTGGTTGCCACTCAGATCCAGGTGCCGCAGAGACACCAGGTCACGGAAGAAGCCACCCTCCAACACAGCCTCATCCAGCCCATTGGCATCCAGCAGCAGCACCTCAAGCTGGCCCAGGCCGGCCAGGGCCACGGGGTCCAGGCTCAGTGCTTTGTTGCCCCCCAGGTCCAGGTGGGTGAGGTTGGGGAGGTTGGCAAAGGCGCCTGGGCCCACACGCAGGGTGCCCCCCAGTTGCTGCCCCAGGTACAGCTTCTGGAGCTGCCCCAGGTGGGGGAAGGAGGTGACCGTGAGCTCCATCAGGCGGTTGAAGGGCATCAGGAGGATGCGGGTGGCAGGGTCGATCGGGGGCACCATGTGGTGTCCCTGGGCTGGGCAGGCAGTCACCATGGCCCCATGGACTATGGAGACCTGGCAGGTCCCAGCGCCAGCTGTCCGTAGCACCACAAGGGCCAGCAGAGCCAGCACTGCACCTACAGGGGCAATGGAGGGGGGTGAGTGCCCAGTGGGTGCAGGGGGTCACCATCAGCCTCTGTGCCCAAGCCAGGCAGCATGGGGAGGGCCGAGACCCCTCTGTACCGGGGTGGATGGATAGATGGATGGAGAGGGATGAGGAGGGGAAGGAGGGAGAGATGGAGAGGAATGGCAGACAAAGTAGCAGGGTATAAGGTACAGGGACAGATAGACAAGCAGACAGGCAGGAGTATGAGGATGGATGGATAGAGACAGGCAGATAGAGGGGGCCTGGGGGGTGGATGGATGGGCGGCACTTGGGAGCATATGGGGGGATAGATGAACAAGCAGACAAGCAAGTAGATGAACAGAGACGGACAGCTGGACAGACACTCTGATAGATAGATGGGGGGATGGATGGAGAGGGCAGGATAGATGGAAAGACAGGCGGATGGACGGGCACAGACGGACAGAGTGGGGTGTAAAGGGATGGGTGAATGGGGAGGAGAAGGCCATGGCATTGCCAGCGCCCGCACCTCTGCTACTGGCAGCCCCTGGTGAGGGGCAGCGATAGGAGCCCTGGTGCCCGGGCAGGGGCCTCAGGGCAGCCCTGAGCCGTCACCCTCTCCACCCTGTCTCCCTGACTCACCGTGAGGGGCCCAGGCCCCAAGCCACCCGCTCCGTGTTGCACCCATCGTCCCTGTCGCCCGCTGCGTACTTGGTGCTGTATATAACCCCTGGCCAGTGGCAGTGGGGGGGGCAGGGGGTGTTCGGCTCTTGCCCCAGATGCTCTTAGCTCAGAAGGCCTCAAGGAACTTGCACAACCAAGGAAATTCCCCCACCAGCCCCAGCCCTGCTTCCGCGTTGGAGAGAACCCAAGTGCCCGGGCTCCCTGCCCCTCCGGCTCACCCCTCAGCCCCCACTCCCCTCCCAGCACTGGCAAGAACCCAGCCGTGCAGGCTCCCAGCCCCAACAACTTCAGTGGCATCGTCCCCCAGGTGGTCCCTTCCTGATCCCCAGGCACAAGAGGTCTTGGACCCACCCAAGAGCCCGGGGGTTGCAGGGCAGTGAGACCTGCGGATTTCAGTGCCTTGCCTCTGGCCCCATCGCCGTGTCTGCTGGGGAGAAGGATCCTCCAGCTGCCTCAGACCATGGGGTTTGGGGCTTGTCGGGGCACAGGCTGCATCCCACTGGGTCTGTGCAGTGCACAGGGGGATCTACAGATCTCAGCCTGGGGGGTCTACAGTGCCCAGCACCCCCTGATCTTGGCCTGGGGGTCTGTACAGCACCCAGCGCCCGCCGATCTCAGCATGGGGGGTCTGAACAGAGGCCTGTAACACCTTGCTCTGGGCTTTCCCCCTGCCCTACCCTGGTGCCTGGGAACGCTCCAGATTGCAACTCCCCACCCCAGCCCTCCAGCGCGGTGAGGACAGGACAGGACAGGACGTCCCAGGGCTGAGGGGATGTTACAACACCGGGGACATTGCAATCAGCCTGGCGTGCGGGTCTGCCCCCCCAAGAGCGAGGGGCTCTCACTGCTCCAGGGGGGCAAAATCAAGGCTTGCACAGAACCCCCGGTACCAGGGCAGGGGGCAGATGTGGGCAGGGGTAAAGGAGTCACAGAGACACCGTGAGACGGTGGGTGGGTTTATTGAGTGTGGCCCCCGCCTGAATGGAGTAGAGGGGGGCAAAGGGCACACATGGGCTCCCCCCTACCTCGGGGAAGCCCCAGAGCCCCTCCTGCAGCACAGGGCGGGAGCAGTACACAGGGGTGCAACCCCAGCCCCCCCAGCATCACCCCAGGGCAGGGGCAAGCCCCACCCCTACAGCTTGCCTTGCCCCCATCCCTAGTGCTCCTCGGCCACGCCCACATCACTGGCCACGCCCCAACACTACCCCCAGCTGGCCACACCCACACCATGAGCCATGCCCCAACCTTAGCCACACCCCAGCACTGGCCACACCCATCAGCACCCTCAGTTGGCCGTGCCCCCATCTGTAGCCACACCCATTGGTTGGCCATGCCCCCTATCCTTAGCCACACCCATTACCACCCCAGTTGGCCACACCCATATCCTCAGTCACACCCCCATCACTGGCCACACCTTTGCCCTTAGCCACACCTCTTTCACTGGCCCCAGACACCCCAGTGTCTTCCCCCCACCCCCCCAGGGTCAGAGGGCGAAGCTACCCGCGCTCACAGATGACCTCCACGACGCTGGGCTCCATGGGCACGGGGTCGAGGCAGCGGTGGGCGGCGCTGGCCACAATCTCGTCCAGCAGCCCGTGCACCAGCCCCTCGTCGCCCACAAAGCGCCACAGGTAGAGCTGCAGGTAGTGACAGTCCACCTGCACCTGCTGCAGCCCGAAGCGCCCGAACGTGCGCAGCCGCACGCACTCCAGGAAGCTCTTCAGGCTGATCTTCACGATGCCCGTCAGCACCGAGACCTGCGGGGGGCAGGCACCATGAGCTAGGGGCCCCCGCTCACCCCCCAGATGAATGGGGTGTGTGGAATATGACCCGTGGTCCCCTGGAAAGAATGGGGGGGCCTGTTATGGGTGGGGGGGTCATCTCAGCTGGGCCAAGGGTATTGGGGGACCAGCTCCTCGCAGCTCCGTCTGGCAGGGGGCAAGGTCTGTACTGGGGGTCCCAAGGGGACATGGGGGAAACTGTCTGCCATGTGGTGACAGGGGACTCAGCCTGTGTCAAGGGAGGGCAACTGCATCTATCGGGGTCCCAAGGGGACACGGGGGCTGTCTGTCATGGGCATCACAGGGGACCCGGCCTGTGTTGGGTGCTCCGTCTCTCAGCGGGTCCCAAAGGTACAAGGGGGCTCTGTCTCGGGCAGGCCTCAGGGGTCCCAGCCGATGTCTGTGGGTGTTTGGAGCAGGGGGGCTCTGTCCCTCAGGGGGCCCTGTTGTGGGGGGTGGACTGGGGGGCTCACCTTATTGAACTCCACAGGGCTGAAAATGTCAATGCGCTCGGAGAAAAGCTTCTGGATGTTGCTCAGCAGGTTCGTGTCCATGGGGGCACTGGGAAGGGAGGGGCAGGGATTTAGTCCAGCAAGGACCCCTGCCCCCACAAGCTGTGCCGGTGCCCCTCACTCCTGACCCGCAGCCCCCTGCCCCCACAAGCCGTGCCGGTGCTCCTCACTCCTGACCTGCAGCCCCCTCACCTGGGGGTGTAGCTAGGTGCATAGCGGCCCTGCTGCCGGGAGCTGCTGTACACGGAGAAGGTCCTCTTGCTGGAGTCGCTGCTCTGGGCCTTGCGCACACCTTCCTCATAGAGCAGCCCCACCTGGGCAAGGAGATGGTGGGGCAGGGGGAGAAAAGTCAGGCCAGGCTCAGGAGCCCCTGCCCCTCACTCCTGATTCACAGCCCCTGGCCTCGCAGGTGCCCCTCACTCCCGATCCACAGCCCCCACCTGCACATCGATGGCAGTGGTGTCCTCCACGACGCGCTTCATGACGGCGCGCACGGTGCGGGGCTCGATGGTGCCCACCCAGTCGCGCGTCTCCACGCTCTTGCGCAGCATCTGGGACACAGCCAGGCCCTGCACCCGCACGTAGTGGGTGAGGAGGCGCTGGGCGGCCGCCCGGGCCTCGGCGCACAGCACGCTGCCTGGCGTCCCTGCCACCTCGGCCTGCAGGGCAAGGGAAGCATCAGGGCTGGGGGCAGGGGAGCCAGGAGCCTCCATCACAGCAAGGGCAGCCAGGACCCCCCCCTTAGATCCAGGACAGCTGCGACCCCTCCCCTTCAAGCGAGACTCAGGGGAGCTGGGAACCCCCATCACAGCACGGGCAGATGGGACCCTCCATTAGATCCAGGACTCTCTTCCCACTCAACTCAGGGCAGCAGGGATGCCCACCCCGAAACCCTGGAGCTGGGATTCCCCCCCCCCATTAAATCAAGGGGCAGCTGGGACCCCTCATCACAGCACGGGCAGCTGGGATCCCCTGCTCCCCCCATTAGATCCAGGGGACCCTGGGATCAGGGTAGACAAGATCCCTCCCCCTCATCATAGTGAGGGCAGCTGGGACCCCCCAGCCTTATCCTGAGATAACCCCCTCCCCCAGAAGGATGGAGGGTCCCAGAAGAGCCCACCCAAATCCCTCCAACCTTGTCCTTATGGGGTCAGTGATCCCTCAGCCTGCCCACCCAGGCCCCGAGGGGCGGTCTAGGGGATTGAGAGGCCTGACTTCAAATATAAGGGTTTCCTTGAGGAGACCCCCAAGGCTGCCCCCCGCCCCCCCAGCTGCTTTTGACCTAGTCTCTGGGGTTGACACACTTCTATCGAAACAGGACCCCAGCCCCTTAGTCCTGGGACAAGCGGCTTCTGGGACCGAGATACCTGGATCTAGGTATTCCCCCTACCCCCAGCCCTAGTTCCAAGACAAACAGCCTCTGGTGTTGAGACACCTCTATCCAGACAGAAGTAATCTCAGCCCTGTAGCTCTGTGGCAAGCACCTTCCAGGACTGAGACACCTGGATCTAGGTACTCCTCTGCCATCAGCCCCTTAGCTCCAGGACAAGCAGCCTCTGGGACTGAGACACCTGTATCCACACAGGACCCCAACCCCTTGGTCCTGAGACCAGCAGCCTCCAGGACTAAGACACCTGGATCTAGACACCCCCACCACCCCGAGCTCCAGGACAAGTGGCCTCTGAGGTTAAGACACCTCACCCTGCCCCAACCCACCCCAG
>NW_005842612.1:6294-9038 GCF_000455745.1 Alligator sinensis
GGCAGTGCCACCTCCATCCCCTGGTGCCTCGCAAAACTGCTGGGCTGTCCCACACACGGCCCGGATGAACCCAACCACCAGCCCCTCACGCACAGCTTGGCTGCAGAATTCGCCCTGGGATGGAGAAGGGGCAGGAGTGAGGGGCATTGCCAGGGCTGGGGCGGGCAGGGGGCTGTGGATCAGGAGTGAGGGGCACCAACAGGGTTGGCAGGGCGAGACTGAGGGTCCCCAATGGGGCTCACCTTGAAGTAGGGCTTGTTGGAGAAGGCAACGTCCCTGGCGGTGAAGAGGTGGACATAGCCTAGCACGGCCTTAACCTGGCCAAGCAGCGAGGCTGAGACGGTAGCTAGGAGCTCGGCCAGGCCGGGTCCCTCCTTGCTGGCCAGGCGGGGGGCAGCCAGGGCCTGGCGTACGTCCGTCAGGCAGTCCTGGTAGAAGCCCCGCAGGGCCTGCAGGTACTGGGCCACCCGTGCCCTGGCTGCTCGCTCCACAATGGCCGTGCCCTCACTCGCTGCCCCTGCACCTGGCAGCAGCTGCTCCAGAGCCTGGAGGCGCCGGTGGAAGCGGTCCAGCGCCCGCACCAGCAGGGAGCTGTCGCCCACACCCTTCTCCAGCTGCACCCGCCTCTCCACCAGCCCGAAGTAGCGCCCCAGCAGCCCCTCCACGAAGGTAGCCAGCTTGGCCCGGGCCATGGGGGCAATGGGGGCGGCGCCCGCTCGGCTCACGAACAGCTCCTGGTAGGAGGCGATAACCAGGCACAGGTTGCCCACAAAGCTGTTGCAGCCGCGGTCGGTGAACTCAAGGATGTCGCAGGTTGGGGCCCCGCCTGGAGGGCCCAGTTCTGCCTCTAGTGTGTCCAGTTCAGCTGCCAGGCGGGCACCAGCGTGAGCCAGGAACTCATCGCACAGCTCCTCAGCCGGCTCCTCCAGCTCTAGCAGCAGCTCCACGCACTCCGCTAGGTCCTTGGCCCCGGAGCCCCCGTCCCTGCAAAAAAGTAGGGGTGGGGGTTAGTTGCAGACAGTTATAGCGGGCTCTGAATATCAGCATCTAAGTCCTGGACCCTAAATCCAGGCGACCTATTGGGATTAGCACTGTCACTAGGTTCCAGAGTGAACAGCTGAAAACCAGATTGTTCAGAGTGTAGATGTTGGGCCCTGAATTCTGTTTGTTATTCAGGACTATAATTCTAAGGCGGCGATAACAGAGATGTAGACTGAAAGGTGGAAACTAACACAGCCATTCATTGTGTTGTGAGTAGGTTTACAAGTGAACACCTCGTTAAAATGTGTTAGTTCATTTAGACAGTTCAGGGTCCAGATCCTGGATGCTGAATCACATTCATAAATGTTGGAAATGGCTGATTAAGATGAAGGGTTCAGAGTCCAGACCATAGGCCCTGACTTGTGCTTTTTATTGAGAACTGTAATTCCAAGACTGATATAAATCAGAGCGTAGTAACTAATACAGTTATTAATTGTGTTATCAGTAGGTTTAAAAATGAACAAGTTATTGCAATTGGTTAAGTTACATGGGTCAGAGACCAGACCCTGGCCACTCAAGCATGTCCAACAGTCATGCCTGTAGCTCCAAGACAGCGATGGCAGAGGTACAAATTGAAGAGTGGAAACTAACAGGGCTCAGACTGGTGTTTTCAGTAGGCTTCAGAGTGAACGGCCAATGTTGCAAAGAGCTGTTTAAGACAAAGTGCTCAGAGATCAAATCCTAAACCCCAAATCCTGCCCGTTATTCAGGTCTGTAACTCCAAGACAGTGGATGTGAACCACGGGGCAGAAATTAACACGGTTGGGATTTGTGATGCTGGCAGGATTCAGAGTGAATGGCCTGGTTGCAATCAGCTGATGAAGCAGGGTGATTCAGAGACCAGGCCATGGACACTGAATCCCGTCTAATGAGTGTGGACATTGAATCCTGTCTGCTAATGATTGCTCTCAGTCCATAACAGAGGCAACCTGTAGGGTGGGTGTTATCAAGGAATTTAGGATTTGCCTTGTCAGTAGGTTCCAGAGTGGACACGACTGCCAAGATGACAAGGGGACCATTGGGTGTTTAAGATGAAGGGTTCAGAGCCCAGATCCTAGGCCCCAGATCCCACCCAGTAAATGAGGACCATAACTTAAAGATGGGAATCACAGATGCTAACCGCGAGGTGCAAGTCAATGTGATCAGGTTTTGCAGTGAACAGCCGAGCAAAGTAACGTGATGTGTCATCATAGATTCATAGATGTTAGGGTCAGAAAGGACCTCAATATATCATCGAGTCCGACCCCCTGCATAAGCAGGAAACAGTGCTGGGTCTAGATGATCCCAGCTAGATGCTTATCTAACCTCCTCTTGAAGACCCTCAGGGTAGGGGAGAGCACCACCTCCCTTGGGAGCCCGTTCCAGACCTTGGCCACTCGAACTGTGAAGAAGTTCTTCCTAATGTCCAATCTAAATCTGCTCTCTGCTAGCTTGTGGCCATTATTTCTTGTAACCCCCGGGGGCGCCTTGGTGAATAAATACTCACCAATTCCCTTCTGTGCCCCCGTGATGAACTTAAAGGCAGCCACAAGGTCGCCTCTCAACCTTATCTTGCGGAGGCTGAATAGATCCAGTTTCTCTAGTCTCTACTCGTAAGGCTTGGTCTATAGGCCCTTAACCATATGAGTGGCCCTTCTCTGAACCCTCTCCAGGTTATCCGCATCCCTCTTGAAGTGCAGCGCCCAGAATTGCACGCAGTACTC
>NW_005842612.1:9240-12250 GCF_000455745.1 Alligator sinensis
GCTTTTTTTGTTAACCATGAAGTCTTGCCTTGTTGTAATAAGTATAAAAGATCACCTCACCCTTAGGGGGGTGCAAACTTGGACAGAGTACATTTCACTCCCTCGTCCAAGTCACTGATGAAGACATTAAAGAGTATCGGTCCAAGGACCGAACCCTGTGGGACCCCACTTCCCACACCCTTCCAGGTCGAAACCGACCCATCCACCACGACTCTCTGGGTGCGACCCTCCAGCCAGTTCGCCACCCACCGGACTGTGTAGTCATCCACGTCACAGCCTCTTAACTTGTTCACCAGTATGGGGTGGGATACCATATTGAAGGCCTTCCTGAAGTCTAAGTATACGACATCCACCCCTCCTCCTGTGTCCAGGCGTTTCGTAACCTGGTCATAAAAAGAGACTAGATTGGTCAGGCACGATCTGCCTGCCACGAACCCATGCTGGTTTCCCCTCAGCATAATTTGTCCTGCTGGGCTCTCACAAATGTGAGCCTTGATAATTTTTTCAAAGACTTTGCCAAGGATGGAGGTGAGACTGACTGGCCTATAGTTGCCCGGGTCCTCCTGCCTCCCCTTTTTGAAAATGGGGACCACGTTGGCCCTTTTCCAGTCCTCCGGGACTTGGCCCGTGCGCCACGAGCTTTCAAATATTCCCGCCAGTGGCTCTGCAATGATGTCGGCCAGTGCCTTCAGCACCCTCGGATGGAGCTCATCCGGGCCTGCCGACTTACAGGCATCCAGTTCTTCCAAATAACTCTGCACCATCTCAGGGTCTACGCATGGGAGTCTGGCGCCTTGCTGCTGCCTCTCTACAACCCCAGTGAGAGACTTGTTGTGCCCCTCGCTTAGGAGCACTGAGGCAAAGAACTCGTTGAGGATTTCAGCCTTGTCCCCTCTGTCTGTCACCAATTGTTTCTGCCCATTTAGCAGGGGTCCTATTCTTCCCTGGGCCTTCCTTTTACTCCCAATATATCTAAAAAACAATTTCTTGTTGTCTTTTACTTGGGTTGCCATCCTCAGCTCCATCAGTAGGCTCTGGAGTGAATGTCCCACTGAGATCACACCGCGTGGGTTACCATTAGGTTTCAGAGCTAACAATCCACCAAGATCACATTATGTGACACCAGTAGGCTTCATGGTGAACAGCCAGCTGAAATTACATTGCATGTCATCGGTAGGCTTCCCTGTGAACTGCCCCCTGCGATGTCTTTGTGTTGTCAGTAGGTTTTAGAGTGAACAACCCACCATAGTCACATAGGGCGTCAGGAGGTTCCAGAAGGAACAACCACCTCCATCACACTGTGCATCCTCAGTAGGTTTCAGAGTGAACAACCCACAGAGATAATTCTGCGTACCATCTGTAGCTTTCAGTGAATAACTTGCCTAGTCCTGTCTTGTGGGGTCAGCCTAGATCAGGGGTGGGCAAAACACGGCCCGCGAGGCCATTCTGTCTGGCCCGCGGGGCCCCTAAAAAATATAGAAAATTAATATTTCTCTGTCCTTGGTTCCTGTCAAAAAATGACAGGAACCACGGGCAGTAGGACCCAGGGGAAGCCCAGCAGGCTCCAACAACAACAGGCTGGCAGCAGGCTGGGTTACAAGCTGGCCTGAGCGCAGGGAAGTGCCGCCCCTTGCTTGCGGTGTGGCTGGGGCCCCGCTGCAGCCGCTTGCAGCACGCCTGGGGCTGCCTGTGCCTGCTCCAGTCCTGCGTAGGCTGCGAGTGGCTGCAGCAGGGAGCGCCGGCCATGGGGTGGGCGAGGAGCACTTTTCCCCATGCTCAGCACCAGCTCCTTCCCTGCTGGCAAGCAGGGGGTCGGGGCTGTGCGCTGCCCCCTGCCTGTACCGTGGGGCTGGGGGGCACTGGGTGAGAGCGGTTGGGGAGCCAGTGGGAGCACGGGGTCTGCACTGGTGCCCCAGGGCCAGCACCAGCGGGGCCCAGAGCAGGGCGGCAGGGGGACAGGGTCCCAGCCAGCAGGAGCTCTATGGAGCTGGGCCAACTCCCCCCTCTCCCTGCCAATGCAGCCTAGCCCGGCTCCAGAGACCCCTGCCAGCCTGCGTCCTGCTCTGGGCCCCACCAGTGGTGGCCCTGGGACATCGGTCCCAAGACATTGGTCCCAAGATGGTGACCAGGGGGCAGGGCACCTGTCAAGGGGCACGGCTATCCATGCAGCCCTCCACAGCCTCCCAAAGCTGGGTAAGCAGCCCTCTGCCTAAATAATTGCCCGCCCCTGGCCTAGATCCTGTCTTGTGGGGTCAGTCATTTTCAGAGGGAACCTGCCAAGATCACACTGTGCGCTAGCTATAGGTTTCAGAGTCAGCAACTCGCTCAGATCACACCGTGTCATCAGTGGGTTTCGGAGTGACTGACCTACCAGACCACGGATGTCGTCGGTAGTCCTCAGAGTGAACCTGGCAAGATCACATTGTGCATCAGCTGTAGGTTTCAGAGTAAAAACACCCCAGATGTCACCGCGTGTCATCGGTAGGTGTCAGGGTGAATGGCCTACCTAGATAGCGCTGCGCGTCATTTGTAGGTTTCAGAGTGAATGGGGCGCCTAGGCTGTGTCCACCCTGCCAGGCCCAGCCTTGGGAGCTCATGCAAATGGCTCGGGGTAGGGGCAGGGGGACGCTACCTGAACCTCTGGCGCAGGCGCTGGGCGAGGCCGGCCATGATGACCTGGCAGTCGGCCTGGATGCCGTGGAAGGAGGGCAGGTGGCGGTAGTGGTGCAGCACGGCCCGTGCCCGCCCGTGGTAGCGCACGGCTGTGCCGTAGGCCTCCAGCTCCACGCAGCGCGTCAGCCGCGCCGGCAGCTCCAGCAGGAACTGCAGCTTCCGCAGCAGCGTGTGGACACCTGGAGGGGGAGGAGGGGCTGTGAGACCCCCGTTCTGCCCCACCACCCCCAGCCCCGTCCCATACTTCTGTTCCCAGGCTCCCACCCCCCCAAAACCCAGCCCCAGCCAGCCTGGCACCCCCTGTGGTCCCTGTAACTTCCACCCCATAGCCACACCC